>NW_006408586.1:10061863-10082257 GCF_000296735.1 Chrysochloris asiatica
GCATCAATTCTTCTACGGTCTTCCTTATTCACTGTCCAGCTTTTGTATGCATGTGAGATTATTGAAAATACCATGGGTTGGGTCAGGGGCACCTTAGTCCTCAAGCTGACATCTTTGCTCTTCAACACTTTAAGAAGATTGCCAAGATTAGTCGCTGCGATTTCCATTCCTTTTTAAATCCTTCCCAAGCCTGATTCAAATTTTGTACACAACAGATACAAATATTTTGTGAACATTGATGGATATTTTGTGTCTTTGTTAATAGTTTTATCTTCAACATGGTGGTGGTGGCTGTGTGCTGTGGAGTCAATTCCGACCCCTAGCAACCCTGTACAGGGTTTCCGAGGCTGTAAATCTTTACAGGAGCAGAATTCCCCCGCGGAACAGCTGGTAGTTTTGAACTGCTGAGCTTGCGGTTCGCAGCCCAATTCATAACCACTATGCTACCAGAGCTCCTATTTTCAACATATGTACTATATAAATAAAAAATAGAAAATGTAAGACACTAGGAGAATGCGGGTAATATTCTTGAATGTAGTTAAGCATATAGTAAATATAGAAGCACATACGACATTTCCTATACCCTCAATTTCTGTTTTTCTGGAGGATAATAACTAGACTGCTAGCCACAAGGTTTGTGGTTCAAACCTGCAAACCGCTTCCTGAAAACTGAATACAGGTTCACTATGTGTCAGAACTAACTAGGCAGAACTTAACAAAAAAGATAGCATTTGTACCATACTAGTCATTTTCTAAACAATTTCTATTCAGAATTAAATTTTATAAAATAGGGAAAAAAATCTGAGTATTTTACTGCTAACCAGGTTTACTGACTAAAAAAATAAAATATTAGCAATACTTTTAATGTAGTTTTGTTAGGAAAGTTAATGATACAATGTTACAATGATAAAATCAATTCTGCTATTCCAGTTAACATTTTACCTCATACCAGATCATCTTTAAATACTTTTTCTACCTTTATGATTTTGAAAGACAGATCTAAAGAGAAGATTCAACAACAAAATAATAACATTAATTTCTGAAAAAGGAAGAATGCTAGGGATAGTTATTTGTATATATTGAAGATATAGAAATATTTATAAAGCATACAAAGACTATGTTATTTAAACAATAGATAAGTAAAATAGTTTCTTAATTGATCATATTCAATAAAAATCTTAAGGGTTTTGTGACATTACCTTCTCAATATAAAGCAAAATAAAATATCATAAATGTCTTGTAATAAATATAAATAGGAAAAGAAAAGGCATTTAGAAATACCAGATTATCTAGAGCTGAAGTTCTCGATCCTGGGTTATTTATTTTAAGACATAAAAGCTGAAAAGGTTTGTAACTTTACATTTGCATTTGATTTGCTATTACACATACACTGATCAGTATGGCCCATGGTTGCATGATGCTGCTCCATTGACTATAATGATGAGAAGGAATGCCTATACAATCTACTATAGTCTAAATCTGAGGAATTAGTATGTTCTATGAATCATTAGAGATACTCCTTGCTTACTCTGCATGCATTTGATATAGTCAAAATGATTTTCTAAAACAGTGTGTATGAAAGTAAACTAGTTGTAACCCCAACATTTTCTGCTAACTATAAAATTTTATATATCTAAATTGCTGACACATTTGGCTTAAAAGCTATATACCTTCAACTTTCTGCAGTTTAAAAAAATACGTCTTAATAGCCTAATACATTTTCTGAGAAATCATTCCTTTGTTTTTGTTTTGTTTTCAATTAATTTCACAGAATATACTCTTCTGATTTCTAACTTGTTAACTTAGCAACCAGGATGACAAGTAAACATTTACAACTTCAGAACGTCTAAGGAACAGTTCTACATTTGTCTTATACGGTCATTATCAGTAAGAATCAATTTGACAGCAGTGGGATTCATCAAGGTAGTTACTTGCCTACACTGAATCCCAGGTTTCTTATATATAAATTGAAGATACCAACAGTATCTCCTTTTGTAGTGTTGTTGGAGGGTAAAGTGAGATAATGTATGTAAAGTGTTCAGCACAGCTCCTGCTAGATGGAAACTGCTCAGTAACAGTTACGTTATATCAAGATTAAATCTTTAGGTTTGGGGAAGAACTTAGCTTTCAGAAAGACTTTTTTTTTTTTTTTTAATAAGAATTCCAGAAATACTGTGAGCTAAGGCTTTACCAGTTAAATAAAAGGTCAAAAAACAAATTAAATCTATTTTAAAAATACACAATTTGTCTTATACAACATTACTGTACTCTGTATTGGGAAGTATTCAATCTTAAATATATTTAGCAACTAGACTAATTCTTGATTGGATAGTGAAAAATATTAAAGGAATTGGTGAAAATATGATACCCACAATTCTTTAAATTTTATAAGTAAATGTTCAATTAAGTATGTTAGCATTGCCTCTTATCAATATAAAATAAGTTAATAAATATGTCTAACAAGCATATTCATATTTGCAGTGATTTAAAAATATTTCTGTCAATAAAAAAGCACCAGTCTTGCAGTCTTTTAGAAGTGAAAGCAAAGAGATTCATTGAAAGGCTGAGAGATATGCAAATGAGGAGACACACTAATATCCTGACAGGGTACTTATGTGTTTCAAATCATAAGAAAAGAGTGAGATTTTTATTGGGTGGTGTAAATAAGTGGGAGTGTTCACAGGCAAGAGATAGTGCAAGACAAAAAGTGTCAAGGAGATTATTGAACTATAGTTCTTGTAAGTTACCATTTATATCTCCTGACCTCCTGGAACATGTTAACCAAAGCACCCTTCTTGGATCAGCTGCACATACATTCTCTACAAATACCTTTTAACTAAGAGTTTCTTGCACAAGGTTAAATCTTGACCTTTGCTCTTTTTTGGTTACGAAGCAGTTAAAAGTTTATAGGAAGCTAAAATGTCTCCTTAGAGCAATAGAAGCAGTAATTTAAGTCAAGCTGCAGTTTGATTAAAAATATAGTTTAATTTATACCTGGGTCAATCATTTTAATTATGCCAAGTACTTTGGTTTTGAGGTTTGCTGATATTTTCTCCCTCTTTTTATCAAGTCACTATTTTTTGTTGTTGTTGTTGTTAATGTGCCGGGGAGTCGGTTTCAACTCATAGCTACCCTGTACAGGGTTTCCGAGGCTGTAAATCTTTACCGCGGAACAGCTGGTAGTTTCGAACTGCTGACCCTGAGGTTCGCAGCCCGATTCATAACTACTACGTTACCAGAGCTCCTTATTAGGGAGCACAAATCACTCTGAGATCACAGATCAAATCTTCTGCAAGGATTTAGTATTTGGGGAATAGCTTCTCTATTTGAGTGTAAAGACCCCCAGATGCCAGTTTTGGTACTAGAGGTGGCTGAACATCTTTCTGTTTTATCTTGCTACAGCTTCAGGCCTCATCTTCAGGGCAAGCTGGTTTTCAATAGGGTCTACATTAGAACAACAATTTGGGGTTACAAAAGTTCTATTCTCAGAGCTAAACTTCACTCTCATTAGCAAAGCTAGTTTTTTCTAAATACATGATTAATCTCATTACTAAATGTCTTGCAGGTTGGCTGTGCATACTATATTTAACACGCACAATAATAAAAATTGTAATGACCAAAAGACTAGTAGAAAAAAGCATATTCTAGATCCAATACTTTGAGGTAAACAACTAAAAATATTAAAGAATGGAGGTACAGTCATGAGAGGAATGGTATGTACCCAGGAGAACTTTTGACATATTTTAATAATGCCTTGTTCTAATTCTCCGTAAACAATAAGAGATATTAGCTATAGCACAAACTCCTCTTTATTTAGCTAGTAGGTAATCAAATATTATTCTATCACCTAAAATAATTTTAGCTAGGAGTTCTAAGGACATCTGTTGGATTGCCATTCCACTGGTAACATTATCATCAATTTGAACCGGAGTGGCAGAGTTTTCTAATTGTAATAGGCTATCAGTGGAAACAGTATCTGGAAGAAATAACCAGCCTAGCACTATCAGTGATGGAATTATCTGATGGGACAAGTTCTCTTTTCTATAGGGATATTAATTTTACGTCATTGTTCCATGGTGATGATGGTGATATGTTGTGCCGTTGGTTATGACTTATAGTGACCCTGTGTAGGATTTCTGAGGCTATACATCTTCATGGGAGGAGAAAACCTCATGTTTCTCCTGCAGAATGACCTCTGGTCATTTAGAACTGCTGACCATGAGATTAGCAACGCAACCCTCATTGACTACGCTACCAGAGTGCCTTTGTTCCATAGTAAGTTGCAATTATATTAATGTATACTCATGGAATCTCCAAGTGTACCTGGTATGTATTGGACCCACATAATCCAACCATCTAAGCAAGGCAAAGCACAAGCATGAAACTTTCTCTTAAACCCTCTGCTCAAGAAAAAAAGAAGAAAATATATCCAGATGGGGCATATAACATGCCTGTTCTCATTTGAGTACTAGGGGATATAATGGATTGATTCACTGTTTCCACCCAGCCTGTAGTCAATGAACCATCACAAATGGATATTTCTTCAAACACTAGACTAATCTGGAGTCATAGACAAACTGGGAATTTTGATGATTAATTATAAGATAGACTCTTGTGTAGCACTGTAGGATAAGAATTGGACTGCTAACCAAAGGTTAGCAGTTCAAAACCATCAGCTGCTTCTTGGAAACCCTATACAGGGTTGCTCAACAGCACTTAACAATGACAATAATTATTAGACAGCTAATTATCAATGAGGAATAATGTTGAGCATTACTAACAAAAAAATTACATTGTGCAAGAGGAATAGAACACTTATGAGAATCTACCCAGGCATGTGTATTTAAAAGAGAGAACTGATGGGTATGTGAATAATTTTGGAGGTAACCATAACTTTATGCCCTTGCATGGCCCTCTAACTCCCCCTCTCCCCAAAATCCGTAGTAAAGTTAGTTGTTAGATTATAACCTAAAATTTGTACAGTAAGGGGATTAATATGTTCTCATGTGGACTGAGGGGAAGAGTGACATATCCAGCACTTATTCAAATTGTACTAGCTACATATTGAGATAATTTGATTAAAGCATTTTCATTCCAGGCATCTATTATGGTTATAATCAAAAAAAAAAAAAATTCGTTATGGGAAAGGTCAACTAATGTAACTTAATAAATAGAAAAATAAAGAGTATAAAAGATATATTATTCTTTTATTAAATTACCAAGCGATAAACCTAAGTTGGCAAAATATAGCTAAATTTAAAGACTATAAATATGAAACAGAGTTCAACGTAGAAATAAAGATTTAACTTACTGAGTGAGAATTGAAGGTATTCAATAATTGTCAAAGCTACTAAGAAATAGTTCCACAAGTGTGTATGTTGTTGTTGTTGTTATGTGCCGTCGAGTCGGTTCCGACTCATAGTGACCCTGTACATGGTTTCCGAGGATGTCAATCTTTACGAGAGCAGAAAGCCTCATCTTTCTCCCATGGAACAGCCGGTAGTTTCGAACTGCTGACCTTGCGGTTCACAGTCCAATCCGTAACCACTACGCTACCAGAGCTCCGAACAACCAAAACTTTAAACCACCACAGTTAAGAAACAGATAAAAAATTTCAGTGCTGACTTGTAATCTTGTTCCATTTTTCTTGGTATCAATTGCTTGCTTTATTACGTCATCTGCTTCTGACTGTTACAGTGTCTCAGTGTGAATTTCAAACTTATGACTGACTGGCAAGTTTAGGAAAGTGCTTGGTTTTCTTTGTTGTTGTTAAGGGCCACTGAGTCAGTTCCAACTCATAGCAACCCTGTAGATGGTTTCCCAGGAGTGGCTGGTGAGTTTGAACTGCTGGACTTACAGTTAGCAGTCCAGTACTTGTCCTACAGCACCACATGAGAGTTCCTTGACCTTTATATGTGACAAATGAAGTCAGGGGTTAATTCCTTCTCATTTCATTGCACAAAATTGAGGTAAGAGAATGAGACAAGGCCCTTACCAGGAGAGTTTCAAAACATTCTTTTGGTTGGTGCTTTTCACAACAAACATAACTCTTGGGTAATAGTAAGAAGAGAACCAGGTTATTATTCTTCAAATAATTTTTTGTAAAGAATATTTCATAGAGAATTATATTAGAATTTGAAAATATTTCAGTGATTTCAGGTTGCACTAAGCTAGGGTCTGTAGAGGCCATGTAGGAAAAATCATAGACTTTTCGGGACTTAATTCCTAAGGACTGATTTATGAGGTCCAAAAGGAGTGCTTCTTACATATGAAAGGACTAATGGGAGAACATTGTTGTTATTGTTGTTCAGTGTTGTCAAGTCAGTTCTGACCCAAAGTGACCCTGTATGGGTTTCCAAGGAGCGGCTGGTGAGCTTGAACAGTAAATCTTGCAGTTCAAACCAACTTTGCCTTCAGCTCATTAACCCACAATGCCACACCTACAACCTACAACAAACCTATGGATTCTGAAAGCTTGGCAAGTTGGGTTTCTATTAAGCCAAGTTTCTGTTTTTAAAAGTCCTGGAGACCGAGGTTGGTAAAACCAGTGCAATCTCTTGTTACATGGGGAAGATTAGGTGTAATTCTTGAATATCCTGTCTAGTAAAATGAGTACCCCGATTACTAAAAGAATTTTTTGTGTGCTCCAAGTGGGTATTGCTTTTGAGGAGCCTGTTTGATATAAGAGATGCAAGGAAAATTATCAGGGGAAAGAGTCTATGTAATGTAAAAATTTATAAATTATTAAGATGTATTTATAAGTGTTTGAATGTGGAAGCTGAATAAAATCTAATTGCCATTCAAACTAAGATTCAGAGGGCAAAAGATATTGCCAAGGTAAAATTTCTAGATGATTTCAGGGTTAGAGCTAGGACAAATAGAAAAATAAGAGGCTATATACTCAGCACAACGCTTGACCCCACCCCCACCCACTCCCGTACCACTAGGGATCCGTAGTAGTGTGGCCTGCTGCTGCTTTGTGCCATTGAGTCAGTTCTGACCCATAGTGACCTTGTATAGGGTTTCTGAAGCAGTAAAGCTTTACAGGAGCAAAAAAACACGAAACCTCATCTTTGTCCTTCAGTATTATGAAAACAAAGAAAGATGTTAACTTCAGACCAGAAGTTAACATCTTTCTTTGTTTTTATAACATATCATAATCTTTTATAACTCTAAATTTACATTTTGAATCCATAAAAGTATCAATTGATTTCTCTTTAGCAAGTTTTCATGGTTGGGTAAGAACAGTGTGGCTTGTTGGGATGAAATTACTTCGGGAAGTGACAGACTTTCAAGGACTTTGGAAGAACCTGTAATTATCCTGATGAAAATTAGGAGTTAAATTTAATAAGACCTATCTACAAACAATATTCTGTCAAGATATGTCAAAGAAGTTTCCTTGTAATCATTACAGGGGTTAAAAAGCTGCTCAGTTAGGTCTACAGGTAGGATAGGTAATAACATTCATCAGTTACAGAGAGAAGAATGACTGGGTCAAAAGAACCCATTCTTTGTAGTCTAATATTTAAAGCTACCAGAAGAATCACCTCATAGGAGGTGAGTCTGCTCACAGATAAATGTTGGGTTAGAACAGCATTAAGTAAAGAAGACATAACATGGGATATATATACAAGCATGCATTACTTCACGTCTGTTAAGGCAGATCTGAGCACATAGATTTGTACTCTTGTAAGGAGGGACCAATCGCTTGAGAAGGATATCATGTTTGGTAAGATGGAGGGTCAGAGAAACAGAGGAAGACCCCCAACGAGATGGATTGGCCAAGTGGCAGCATCGATGGACTCAAGTGTGGCAACAGTAGTGAGGTTGGCCCAGGATCGGGCAGTGTTTTGTTCTGCTGTGCATAATGTTGTTATGGGTCAGTACAGACTCAATGGCACCTTACAACAACAACAAAAACAACAAAGAGTTAAAAAAAATCCCCCTGGGAGAAGAAAATGTAGCAGAAGTACTTTGCCTAGGTCCTATTTGTCTTTCACTTGCTCTTCAAGTCCTATGTCTGTCCCAGTCCTGGGTTGGAAATAGGAGTAAATCTAGTGTCCATTCACAGCTGCCTGTTCCATTGCACTCACTTTATATAAGGATCTTGCATATGCCACCAGAGACACTGAGGGGGCTGCTCTGCCAAAGTTACTGCCCCAAAAGGCTCAGGAGTCTTGTGTATGATGTCCATACCTGAGGTTATGGCTCTTCCCATGGTTGCTGTATCTCTTGAAATGGTTGAACATTAACCATTTCCTTTTGATACAATGACTCTGTGTATTCCTTCCATCTTCTCTTGATGCATTCTGCATCATTCAATAATTTGCCCAGAGAATCTTTCAATAACGAAAGTCGAGGCTTGAATTTTTTCTTTAGTTCCCCCAGCTTGAGAAATGCTGACCGTGTTCTTCCCTTTTGGTTATCCAACTCTATTTTTATTATAGTATTTGGTTTTATCTTCTCGAGCTGATCTTTGAAATTATCTGTTCAGCTCTTGGACCTCTTCAATTCTTCCATTTGCTTTAGCTTCTCTACGCGGGAGAGCAAGTTTCAGAGTCTCTTCTGAATCCATTTTGACATTTTCCTTCTTTCTTGTCTTCTTAATGACTTTTTGCTCTCTTCATGTATGATGTTCTTGATGTCATCCCACAACTCTTCTGGTCTTCGGTCTTTAGTGTTTAATGCATCAAATCTGTTCTTCAGATGATATCTAAATTCAGGTGGGATAAATTCAAGGTCATATTTTGGCTCTCATAGACTTGTTTTCATTTTCTTCAGTTTCAGTTTGAATTTGCATATCAGTAATTGATGGTCTGTTCCACAGTCTGCCCCTGGCCATGTCTTCACTAATGAAATGGAGCTTTTCCATCTTCTCCTTCCACAAATGTAGTCAATTTGATTTCTATGTGTTCCATCTGGCGAGGTCCATGTGTATAATCATCTGTTATGCTGTCTAAAGAAGGTATTTGAAATAAACAAATCATTTGTCTTGCAGAAATCTATCATTCGTTCTTCAGCATCACTTCTATCACCAAGTCCAAATTTTCCGACTACTGGACCCTCTTCTTTGCTCCCTACTTTTGCATTCCAATCACCAGTAGTGAGCAATACATCTTGATTGCATGTTTGATCTATTTCAGATTGAAGAAGTTGGTAGAATTCTTCTATTTCATTCTCACTGGCTTTAGTGGTTGGTGCATAAATTTGAATAATAGTGGTATTAACTGGGCTTACCTGTAGGCACATGGACATTATCCTATCACTTATAGCATTGTACCTCATGACTGATCTGGATATGTTCTTTTTGACAATGAATGAAACAATGTTGTTGTTGTTGTTGTTGTTAAGTGCTGTTGAGTCAATTCTGACCCATAACAACTCTGAATAGTGTGTCCAAGGAGCAGCTGGTGAGCCTGAACCACTGACTTTGCAGTTAAAATGACTTTACAGTCTGATGCATTAGCCCACAATGCCACACCAGGACTCTTTTCCATGGTAGCAGTTGCTAAACTGCTGGAGGAGAAGGCAGAGAAGAAGTGGCTGAATGGGTCTATAAGTATTTCAAGCCCACCAAACAGGTGGTCAAGGCAGACTGGGTGGAAGGAAGAGAAGGGGAACTATCTGTGGGGGGCAAGGCAGTGACTTGCCAATAATGTACAGGCAGGTTGATAGGGGTAAACATGCCTCTCTTGGAGACTGGACAGCAATCACAAAGGATCATCAACAGAGCCAAAGTTGTCATGCAGTTAGCAGTGTGGGTCCACGTCAAGTTCAGTGACCATTTCACATGCCTCTCTCCTGTATACATAATATGATATGTGCACAATGCTCCAGCCACATAACAGCATAGTTCACAGCATGTGTTGTCAACATTAAATGATCGTACCTTTACAGGGTCGCTGTGGGTCAGAATTGACTCACGAGGACTTAACAACAACAACATCCTGTATATCTAAAAAGTTACTAAAACTATATCTGCTCTAAACCAAGCTTAGTACCTTCAAGTCGATGCCAACTCATAGTGACCATTTGTAAGGTTTCGAAGTTGTAAATCTTTATGGGAGTAGAGAGCTTCTTCTTTCTTCCATGGAACAACTGGTGGATTTGAACTGCCAACCTTGCAGTTAGTAGTCTGGTATTTATCCTACATTGCTACATGTTGTTGTTACACTGTGTGCCATTGAGTCAGTTCTGATTCATAGCAACCCAGTATAGAGTTTCTGACAGAGACTAGTGGGTTTGAACTTCTGACGTTGCAGTTACCAATCCAATGTCTATCCTATAGTGCCACACCAGTACTACTAGGGCTTCTTTATATCTGTAGTGTTGTTGTTGTTGTTAAGTGTCTTCAAGTCAGTTTCAACCTATAGTGACCCTGTATAGGGTTTCTGAGGAGTGGCTGCTGATCTTGAACTGCCAACCTCGTGATTCAAACCAACTTTACAGTTCAGTGCATTAAGCTACAGTGCCATACCAGGACTCCCAATTTTGCAGTGGCAGCTACAACCCTGAGACATGGAAGGTAGACATTAGTCACAAGGTCTACCTGAATGCTATAATACTTACAGGTTTATTAGCTTCCCATGTTTCTGAATAAGAACTCTAATACATTATCAGGCACTTCATGTACAAATTAAGAGAGGTCCAAATGATAGTTAGGTAACACTGAAGTGGGTCCGTCAGTCTAAATTTCTTTAAATTCAGTTATTACCCTTTGGTCTCCTGAGATAAAATAGAATGTATCATGATCAAAAGCATTTTAATATTTGCATAAAGGTTGAGCCAAGAGAAAAAGTAGGAATCTGAACATTAAAATCATAAGATCCTAAAAGATTCCTTAATTGGGTCCTTGTTTTAAGGGAAGGTTACATAGATTCTTTTTTCTTGGGGTAAATAGAAATGCCTTCTTCATAAATTAAGTGAAGGAAATATTTGATAGAAGGCTGAGCTAATATAACTTTTAGTTAAAAAAAAAAAAAATTAAATCCACCAGTAGCTAAATGCTTTACAACATGATATTGTCTTCTAGGCAAGCTTTGCAAGAAGTGAAGCACACCAGTGTGTCATCAACATGTTATCACAAGGTGTATTTATTTAAAAGTTGCAAAGTTTATAAATCTGAATGCAAAATCCCAGAAAAGTAAAGTGGGGAATTCCAGTAAACTGTGAGCACGAGAATCCAGGTCTTTCGCTGGCAATCCCAAATAAAGGAAAATAAATATTCGCTACCCAGGTGTATGGGAATACTTAAAAAAGGTGACAGAATGTTCTATTATAGTAAAGCATGCCACATCAAGGGAACATTGGAGAATAGCAAATATGGGTTAGGGACTATCAAGAATTGTGGAATCACAATGTAGTTAATTGCATGTAAGTCCTGAAAAACTCTTCAGCTTCTGGGCTGTGTCTTCTTAACTGAAAGGACAAGATTGTTGCAAGGACTAGTGCAGGGAGCAATTAACCCTTTAGAGATAAAATCCTGTATTATAAAACTTAGTCCTATCTTTGATTCCCATTTTAGTGGTTATTGGTAGCTTATGGCAGAAGTTTAGATGTGTCTGCTTGAATTTTATGAGGTTCATCAGACAATAATATATCAATATCTGTGAATATTATGGGCCATAAAGTTTCAGAGATTTGAGAAATAAATTCAGGGAGTAGGAAGCTCAAACAAGCAGATCGTTGCAAGGTCAAAGTAAAGGTTTACATATGACAAAGAGCCTCTTCCTTTTGAATGCTATCTAAGTTCTGCTTTTCAGGCAAAATTAATAATATTGCTCCCTTTTCATTAAATTGTACATGACAATGCCATTTAGATAAAAATATCTCTTCCTATTAAATTAACTAGGGTGTCAGAACTAATAAAAAGAGAGTGCAGATCCTCATTGAGGCCAATAGATATTTATACAGGTTGAGAAAGAGAGTGATTCTTTTATTAATAACGTCCACTGTTGGTATGGTGCTGCAAGATAATGTGCTGGACCATATAGTCAGTTTGACCCAAAAGGTCAGAGGTTCAAACCCACCAGTCACTCCTCAGAAACCCTTTACAGGGTCGCTATGGTCAGAACCAACTCAACAGCACTTAACAAAAACTGCCTTTGAGGCTTTTTTTATGCTCTGGGTCAGAAACTTTTCTAAACACAGGGGTTAATTTCAGAAAGGGTAATTCCTTTATCAGTTAAAAATTGGCGGGGTTCTCATTTAATATGCGTAGTTTTTTCTCCTTTACAATTTAGAGCTACCATGGTATTCTTCATAATCAGGGGGTTTAAGGTGTAAGTGTGTTTGGCATAGAATCTTCTGCATATTGCTCAACTCAATTTTAGCCAAAGGCCAGCTAATCTAAAATAGTAGCAGAAATCAGTTTTAGGTTCACTGGAGGAATTTTAATTTATTGTCTGGGTAGGTCATTGTAGCTGCTGTAATCAAAGTGCCATTAATTTGTCAGCCTTAGCAGTCTGCTTTGTTTATAGTTTGAGTAAGTTTATGAGCCAAGATAGTCAATTTGGCAGTGGGAGCAACATTCTAATCAAATTGCTGCCTTTTAACTAATGCTGAAATTTTAGGCTTGAGGCTTCATATACATAGGACATTGAAGGTTCCCACAACTTCTTCATCTAAAAGATCTAATCTTGAATGTTCAAAAAAGTCTGAACTAATTGAGCTTGATAGTCATATCTACTTTAATACTACTTGCTAGAGGATAGACACATGTTAACGTGAATGAGGAGGCAGGCAACACACAGTATGAGAAAGGTCAGCAAAAAATGATGGAGGCAGGAAAAGACATCCATGCATAGACATACAAGCTGAACAGGTGTGAGAGGGAGAGCAGAAATATACTCATGATTGTATGTATGTTGTTGTTGTTGTTAAGTGCCATAGCATCGGTTCTGACCCATAGCAACCCTGTATAGGGTTTCCTAGGAGAAGCTGGTGAGCTTGAACCGCTGACCTTGCAGTTCAAATGGCTTTGCAGTCTGGCGCATTAACCCTCAGCGCCACAGTTGAAGTTAATCCCCATGAGTCAGTTCCTACTCATAGCAACTCTGTATGGGGTTTCTGAGGCTGTAAATCTTTGCAGCAGCAAAAATCCTCATCTTTGTCCCACAAAGTAGCTGGTGAGCTGGAACCATCATCTCTGTGGTTCATAGTTCAGTGCTTACCCTACAGAGCCACTATGCTCACATAGTTTTGATAAAGGATATTTATAAATGAGTATTTACCTTTACTGTAAATATATTCATGTATGTGGTAGAGCGTACAGGGGACAAAGTTATGTAAACTACATAGGCACAACTAAACACCTTGAGAGAAAGAAACTCTGGGCCTGGGAGCTTAGCACCATAGTTTCAAGGGATACAAAGGTCAATTGAAATAACATAATCCACAAAGACAATGGTCTTTCTATATTCTACTTTGGTGAGTAGCAACTGGAATCTTACAAGATCATGAGCAGCCATCTAAGGTACAATTAATTATTGGTCTTTCCCTACTCAGTGAAGAAAATTGAAGACACATGAAAACAATCTAATTGGAGTCTGGGTGTGGTGACATAAGATAAGCACTCAAATCAAGGTTGGTTTTAACCACAAGGTCAGTGGTTCAAACTCACCAGTCTCTCCTTGGAAGCCTATACAAGGTTTCTATGAGGCTTCTGTAGTCAGCACTTAACAACAACAACAACAATGAACTAGTGGTCTATGTCAATATCAATTTTCATGACACTGAGACCTAGGTGGTGCTCAACTTCCACTACCAAGTTCTCTGAAATCTTCACATTAGAAGGTTCTGAATAGAGTGGTAGAAATTTTTAGAAAACAACCTCAAAATCATAAAAATAACCAGGCTTACTGATCATGTAGAGACTGGTAAAACTGCCAACTCTACTCATAGTTTGTCATGGTCCACACAGTCATATAAGCCAATAAAGTACAAGTAAGAATCTTTCTAGTATTCTTTGCTTTCAGTTAAGTTCTATCTGACATGAGTGGTGATATACCTCATTCCACATCCTCTTCTGATGATTCGCAGCTTCAATTACTAGCAGTTCCCTATTGAAGTAGGGTTCTAACCTTTTTTCGGTTATCTTCGGAGATATTGTAATTGCCTGTGATATTAGTGATATTGTTCGATGATTTTTTGTGTTCTTTTGGATCACTTCTCTTTGGAATGGGTACAAATATGTATCTCTACCAGTCAGCTGGCCAGGTAGCTGTCTTCCAAATTTCCTGGCATAGATGAATGAGTGCCTCCAGTGCTGTCTCAGTTTGTTGAAAGATTTCACATTCCATCAATTCCAGGAACCATGATTTTTGCCATTGCCTTCAGTGCAGCTTGGACTTCTTTTTTCAGTATCATCAGTACTTGATCATTTTCTGTCTTTTGAAACGATTGAACATTTACCACATTTTGTTTTTTTGGTACAGGAACCCTGTATAGTCTTCCCAACATCATTTGATTGTTTCTGCATCATTCAATGTTTTTACCCTTAGAATACTTTCACAAGCAACTTGAAATTTGAATTTTTTCCTCAGTTCTTTCAGCTTGAAAAATAATGAGCATGTTTTTCTGTTTTGATTTTCTAACTTTGCACATTTCATTATAATACATGACTTTGTCTTTTCAAGCTGCCTTTGAAATTTTCTGTTCAACTCTTTTACTTCCTCATTTCTTCCATTCACGTTAGCTTCTCTGTGCTCAATAGAAAGTTTCAAAGTCTCTTTTGACATCCATTTTGAGCTTTTCATTCCTGTATTTTAAATTACTTTTTGTTTTCTTCCTTTATGATGTTTTTGATGTCATTCTAGTCTAATGACTGGTCTTCAGTCATTAGTGTGTAATGCATCAAATCAGTTCTTGAGATGGTCTCTAAATTCAGGTGAGATACATTCAAGGTTGTATTTTGCTCTTATTAACTTAGTTTCATTTTCTTGAGTTTCAGCCTGAACTTTCATAAAAGTAATTGATGGTAAGTTCCCCAATCTGCCATTAGTCTTTTTTTGTTGTTGTTGTTATGTGCCATGGAGTCGGTTTTGACTCATAGTGACCATGTACAGGGTTTCCAAGGCTGTAAATCTTTACGGGAGCAGAAAGCCTCATCTTTCTCCCATGGGACAGCTGGTAGTTTCGAACTGCTGTCCCTGAGGTTCACAGCCCGATTCGTAACCACTACGCTACCAGAGCTCCTTTTTTTGGCTGATGGAATTTAGCTTTTCCACCATCTCTTCCCACAGATGCAGTCAAATTGATTCCTGTGTACTTCATCTGGTGAGGTCCACGAATGTTATCACATTTTGTGTTTCTAAAAAAAGGTATTTGCAATGAAAATGTCATTGAAGATACAAAATTTTATCATGTGATCACTAATATCATCATTTTTATCACCAAACCCATTTTTTTCAACTACTAATCTTTCCTCTTAGAGTCCTGGTGTGGCGCTGTGGGCTAGTGTGTCAGGCTGCAAATCGTTTGAACTGCAAGGTCAGTGGTTCAAGCTCACCAGCTGCTCCTTGGAAACCTATACAGGGTAGCTATGGGTCAGAATCCACTCAATGACCCTTAACAACAACAACAACAACAACAATCTTTCCTCTTTGTTTACAGTCCTTATATTCCAATTACCAGTCAATACTGATACATCTTGATTGCACGTTTAAGACTGAAGAAGTTGTTGGAATTCCTCAGTTTAATCATCACTCACTTTAGTGGTTGATGCATAAATTTAAATAATAATTGACTGGTCTTCTTTGTAAAAATATGGATATTATCCTTTTACAGGTAGATTTCACTTTAAGATAGATCTTGAAATGTTTTTTTTTTTGAAGATGAGTGAAATGGCATTCCTTCCTCCTTAATTTGTCATTCCTGGGATAATTGAGCATATGATTTTCTGACTCAGTATGACCAACACAAAATTATTTTTGCTCACTAATACTTAGGATTTCAATGTTTATGCATTTCATTTTATTCCCAACAACTTCCAATTTCCATAGATTCATATTTTGTGTTTTCCATTTTCCCACTGTTAATGGAGATTTGCAACTCTTTCTCTACATTTAAAAATGTGTACCATCAGGAAATGAAGGTTCTGAAACCTTGATTGCATTCACATCATTATGGACAACTCTACTTTAAGGAGGCAGCTGTCACCCAGTTATCTTATACGTTCTTTCCATCCTGAGGGCTTCATCTTCTAGCATTGCATCTGACAATAATTTGGTGCTATTCATAAAGTTTTAATTTTTTTCCTAATATATCTGTTCCTTTACTATTTATAACATTTTGAGTGGCTAAATATTTGGAATAAATTCACCTTTCTTTCCTAATCTGTGTTAGTCTGCAAGCTTCACTGAAAATTTTCCACCATGGGTAACTCTCCTGCTATTTAAAGTACTCTTGGCATAGCTTCCAGCATCATAGCAATATTCTAGCCACCAGAGGAGGACAAACTAACAGATGAGTGGTGGTCTTTTTGGTTAAGTGTTTGCAGTTAAGTGTTTGCCTGAAGCTAAATTGTCTTTTCCAGAATATCAGAAGAAGAGTTGTTAGGCCAAGATGCAAATTATTTAAAAATGGCTTTCAATTTTAGATCTGAGGCAGTCATTTTAGTCATGCTAAATTTTGGGGGTTCATTTTGGTCATGCCTTGTTTTATGAGTTCTTTTAAACAAGTGAATTGATTTAAAATGCCTTTTAGAAATAAGTAATACCATCTCTCAAAAATGCTAAAAATTGACCTCAGTCTTTGGGAGTTGTCTTATTTAAAGACTGGGTATAAAAACCCTAGGGATCAGTTCCAGGTTTCTGACTCCTAATGTATAAATCATAAATTTATTTCTTGTGTGTTTGTTGAATAAATATTTAATTGAGGCAAGGAACTAGTACATCACTGAAGGAATAATATATAAGGCAGCATTCAGTATGTTAAGACAAACATCTTTTGAGCCATGATATAAATTTAAATTCTCAAACTTGGAACAAAATTCTTCAAGTGCTCTGTAATCTTCCAGGAAAAACTGTTAGAGCTCCTATGTATATGTGTTCAAGTACTAGAGGATTCTTGATTCATTGTTTTACCTGTGATTTTAGGAGATTGAATATTATTATTTTTCTTCAGTTAAATATTTTAGAGAAATTTACTGTAATTCAGAATGAGGATTTCTCATAACATTATGGCTATTATTTGGGGCAGTTTATTTATTATGTCCCATGACCAAGAATGACTAACTGTTACAAGAGGTTGTTTAAACTGGAAAGGTTAAATGACTTAAGCTTCCAAAAATTCATTTAGTAAGTTATATATTTGCTTTCAGCGCTGTGGTTCCTTTCACTGAATTACATACATGTTAGTGTTAGAAGTACAGTAAATTTACAAGGTTGATTATAGTGTATTGTTCATAACCTAGTCATTTTGTTGGTATTTCAATATTATGTTTGGCATGTATGATAACATAAAGCAGAATTGCTGTAGCTTTTGACTTTCTATATCTTTTGTTAGAAATGACTGGTCTGATAGACACATGATCCCCTGATAAAACGCCTGCTGAGATTCACTTAAAGAAAAAAGTTCCTGCTGAATACAAATTTCACCCACTGGTTAATAGTTGTATACTGGGTGTGCATAGTTGACAATCTGTATTTAAGTTATGTTCAAATTTGAGAATAGAAAGCAGAATAAAGAAGATGAAAACTTGGGGCGTGGGAAATAATTAAAAATATTAAAGGGAAAGCCTGTCAACACAGGTATAGTAAACTGATTCCTTATCATTCACCTGGAATCCTACTATGGCTCTGTAGGGTAAGAACTGGACTACTAACCTCAGGGCCAGTTATTCAAACCTACCATCTGCTTCTTGGAAATCCTATACAGGATCACCATGATTTGGAACCAACTCAACGACACGTACCAACAACATCTTTAATATACGTGCCTAACAAACATAAGCTATTGACAAACTCATTATACAATGAGTAATTCTCTTGTAAGTTAACATTTTTTAGGATACATATTGAGAAACACAATAACAATGTCATGTTCGGTCAACTAAAATATATTGTAAGATTATTTCATTGTCATATGGCATAAATTTAGGAAGAGAAATTTGAATTCTTGAACTTGGAACAAATTTCTTCAAGTGCTCTATAACCTTCCGGAGAAAACATGTCAGATATCCTACTTGTATGTGTTCAAATACTAGCAGATTCATTGTTTTACATATGATTACCTATATGTTCTGGTATGGTGCCATAGGATAAGCACTTGACCTAACAGTTGATTTGAACTGCAAGGTTGGTGGTTCAAACTTACCAACCACTCTTCAGAAGCCCTATACAAAGTAGCTGTGAGTGGAAATTGACTCGATAGCATTTAACAACAACATATATGTCAGTGTGGCTTTTGTTGTTATTGTTAAGTCCATTGAGTTGGTTCCAATGCACAGCCTCTATTTCCATGAGAGGCTTGTGGTTAGCAGTCCAGTGCTCATTAGGTGATCATATCTCAATCATATGAGTCTTTTCTAATAAAAGATACAGAAAGTCAAAAGTCACAGCACCACACCAGCAATTATTACTTTATATACTTATATTGATTATTAAATTCAAGGTTTTTTGTTGTTGTTAAGTGCCATCAAGTTTATTCTGATACATAATGACCTTATATAGTGTTTCTGAGGAGCGGCTAGTGAGTGATCTGTTGACCTTTAGTTCAAACTGAACTTAAGGTCCAGTACTTATTCTACGGCACCACACCAGGCATATTAGAAGCACTGTATAAGTCACAATACCTGTGAAAATATTCTGTGTTACCAGAAATTTATAATCTAATGGAAGCATAACTCACAAACATATGCAAGGAAGAATGCAAGTGCTGTATGAATGGAGACATATATATTTTACCCATAATCTAGAGTCCCTCAGTGTAAAGAAAGCAAAAATCCTCACCACTGGACCAATAAACAACATCCATATAAATGGAGAAAAGACTGAAGTTGTCAAAGGCTTCATTTTGCTTAGATCAGCCATCAACGTTCATGGAAGCAGCAGTCAAGAAATCAAATTACATACTGCGTTAGATAAATCTGCTGCACAAGAGCTCTTTAAAGTGTTGAAAGCAAATTATGTCAGTTTGACAACTAAGGTGCGCCTGACCCAAGCCAAAGTATTTTCAATAACTTCATAAGCATGCAAAAGTTGGATATTGAATAAGGAAGAGTCACTATGAGTCGGAGCCAACTCAACAACACTTAACAACAACAACATAGAAGAATTGATACATGTGAGTATTGTGTTGGAGAAGAATATTAAAAGTACCATGGACTGTGGAAAGAAAAAACATCTGTGTTGGAAGAAGCATAGCCAGAGTGCTCCTTGGAAGCTAGGATGGCTAAACTTTGTCTAACATACTTCGGACATATTCTCAGGAGGGACCAGTCATTGGAAAAGGATATGATATTTGGTAAAGTGAAGGGTTTGAGAAAAAGAGGAATACCACCCCCCACCCCCAACCCCCAACGAGATGTATTGACACAGTGGCAGTAGTGAAGGGCTCAGGCCTAACAATGATTGTGAGGTTGGCCCAGGACCAGACAGGTTTTGTTCTGTTGTACACAGGGTCACTATGAGTTGGTACCGAATCAATGGCACCTAAATATGACTACTACTACTGTAACTTAGAACATAGACATTTTAAAACTTAGAGCATTCCAAAAACATCTAGTCTAGTCGATGTTTCAATCTTGAGGTAAATGGACACAAGAGGCTTTCCAAGGAGTACATGAACATTGGTGGTTTTTAGGAAATTATTTTTTTTGTATTTCAGCTTCCATAAAGGGTGAAGTTGACTGGTCTCAGAACTTGACTTTCTTGGAGCACAAATTCCTAAGCAAGTTCTTGTTCCCTCCTTTGATTCCACAGTTCTTCTTTTCTAAATAAAAGTGTTCCTATTATCTTTCTGAATTCTTACTAAGGTTCATTGCCCTAGGTTGTACATACTAAACAAAGGGGAATTTGCAAATTAGTGTTGAGGATATGAAAGAATGTGTATCAAATCTTATTTCAAGCCAATAATGTTCAGCTGTTTCCTTTTGTTCAATTTGAAGGAAGATTTAATAAAGTTGTCAGTTGTTAAAGTAATAAAATTATTTTGATGATAAATCATGATGGTATATTAAAATACAACTCAAAATCAAAGAATTGCTATATTGCTGTAATGAAACTCTTCATCCCTATCTGTTTCTTTATGTGGTTTCTCAGTGCTTACATATATAAAATAAAAACAATAGGAGATGAGTAATACAAATCCAATTGAAAAAGAAAAGCCTAGGTTATTTTAGTAAGACATAAATTTCTAATACATTTTACTTTATTGAAATAGTTTTGTGAATCT
>NW_006408586.1:10082857-10104287 GCF_000296735.1 Chrysochloris asiatica
TATACTCCTTGGAAAGCCTCTGGGTACAACCAATTCATATTTAACATTTACCTCAGTATGGACTAGATGTTTTAGGAAATGTTCTAAAACTTAAACTAATATATGTATGTATTAGTCTTAGAAATATGTATAAATTTTATGGAGAGTGTAACTAATAAAATTATTACTTCATGGATATAGGACAATTTACCAATGAAGAAATTAATGTCAAGATCAAGTTAGGTTGCCTCCCAGCTAGTTAGTATCAGAACCAGACAAGGAAGTGTCTATGGACAACAGCACCAGTTCTTGAAGAGGGTAACATTTGAGCTAAATTTTTTCTGGATGAAGGAAATGGTCTGTCAAGACTCAGAAAGTTTTGAGATAGGAGAAGTTTTCATCTAGATTTATCACCTACACCCCAAAATCAGTAAGAAACAACAAAGCATTAAAAAAAAAAAACACATATTAACTTGCCTGAACCGTGTGAGGAGGCTTCAAAAAGGTGGTAGGAAATAAAATTAAATGAGAATGTAAATTTTCTATAAAAAATTTTAATACCCTGCATATAATTTTCTGAAGGCATTGTCCAAATATTTTACACTTTCTTCAAATAGTGGATGTGGGTTAACTCTTGAAGGTTTTTGAGTAGAATGGAGCAGAAATGAGAAATACTACATAGAACTTAGAAGTAAGCTTTTGATTACCTCAAAGTATGTGATTAATTACTTTTTTAGAGAAATCAACCAAGTGCTTATTTAGCTTCACTTTCATTCAGGTTTTTAAGTCTGAATAGAGCTCACTGATATGCCTCCTTTTTCTCTCTCTCACTCTCTCTGTCTCTCTCATTAAATATCTCTCTTTCAGTCATATGAGCACACATGCCTTCCCATACACACAAATAAACACAGAGGCACTTCTGGATTCCTGAATCTGCTCAAAACAAGGTTTTAATGCTTCAGGACACACACTCTTTCTAATGACTTCTTCCATGTCTAAATGTCTATGGTTATGTAATTTTATCGGTAGTGTATTTATTCTCCAAAAATCAACTTAATAAATGCAAAAACATCGTATTTGCTATACATTTTCTATCATATTTTTAAATAACTGAATTTACCTAAGTGAGAAAATATTGTTTTCTCTCATCATTAACAACTTGAACTAAGAGTAAGTTGCGTTTGTTGAAACAATCATTCTCTAGAGAGTAACCATTTAGTGCTGTTTTCTGAATTAAAATATTAATTAAAAATTAAATTACTTATTAAGCAAAACACTGACAACTTCTATTAGACCAAACTTTAGTTAATAATTTTATTCAGAGCCCATTAGTATACGAGGGGGCTTCAAATGTTTGTGTAAAGATTCCATTATCTTTTCATTGCATTTTTTCATGAACGTTTAGAAACTTCTTTTGAAATACTTTAAATATTTTAAGAGTACATATCTAAGTATGAAGGTAAGTAAAACAAATACTGCCACTAGGAACCCAGCTCATATACGGGGGAGTAAATCTTTATGGAAGCAGAAAGCCTCATCTTTCTCCCTTGAAATAGCTGGTAGTTTCGAACTGCTGACCGTGAGGTTATTAGCCCAACTCGAAACTACTATGTAGCACAACCAAAGCAGTGGCTTCTGAGGGGATTTAAATTCAAAACAGAGAGGCCAATTTCAAAGGTTATGGCAACAGTTTTTTTAGTAGTCCCAAATATTGGATAATCTTAATAGATTTTCAAAAGAACACAGGATGATCAGAGGGACTTATGAAGAAAATTTAAGAAAATGATAAACTGTAATTATTGATAAGAAAAGGGCCAGAAATTTGCACTGAGGAATTTCTTTTCCTATTACAACAATGTGTACCTACTTATTCTTCCAGGATAGCAAGGGCTAACCTATGAGAATTTCATTTGGAAACCTTCTCCAATAAATGCTACAACTCTGATGCTACCCCTTTAGACTTCTTTTTTTTCCCCCTAATCAATTCTAAGGAACCAACTTGAGTCTGTTGAGGAGTTAAAAAATACCATTTTTATGTGGTGTAAATGAAAGAGTGCATAATTCTTCTAGGAAGGGTAAAAGAGATGGAAACACTTCCTTCAGAAGTGTATACATCTTGATGGAGGGTATGTCGAGAAACACAGTTTGATATTTTTGTTTAATAAAGGTTTCTATGATTTTGTAGTAATGCATTTGACTTACTCTTGGAAATAGGAAACTAAATGAACACAACCTTGATTGTAGGTAAAACAGCTGAGTTTCTCTGAAACATACAACTAACTAAGAAAGAATGTGGTTGATAACATTCTCTATATCACTCCCTTCATCTTTCCATTCCTCCCTCTCCAAATTGCTAGTTTTTTTGCTTTTCTTTATTTTTGTTGTTACTACTGTTTGTGGTGCTGTAGGATCAGCACTGGATTGCGAATTATAAAGTTGGCTGTTCAATCTCACCAGCTGCTCCTCAGAAACCCTATACAGCATCGCTGTGAGCCGAAATCTACTCCATGGCGCTTGACAACAATTATTTGTTAGTTGTTGGTTTTTTTTTTTTTTTTCGGTTGACAGAATAATTTTTCTCAAACTTTGTTGTGATTATGAATCATCTGAGGATATTTGTGGTTAGATATATCTGTTTATTTGGTCTTTCTCCCCATGGTCTTATAACTCTCACCAAATGATTGAGTGGTTGTTGTTGTTATTGTTAATTGCCTTGAAGTCAGATCTGACTCATAGTGACCCTGTAAAGGGCTTCCAAGGAACAACTGGTAGGTTTGAACCACCAATCTTGTGGTTAGAACTCCAGTGCTTATCCTACAGTGGCATATCAGGACTCAGAAATGACGGGGTGGAACTATGCAAATAAATGTATGGAACCCAAAAGAGGAGGCAATTGGTCAGTTTTGACATCCTGCCTCGCTTAAAATAATCCTTCCCAAAGGTGGGAATGGGTTTCTTGCTACCATCATAAAAGAAGAGCTAAGAGTGGCTCAAGGGGCCCAGGGCCAGGCTGAGGCCTGCCTGTGGGCATGACCAAGAAGTTGTCCTAACAAAAGAACTGTAATTTGAATCATTCTTGATCCTGAATTAAATGGACAAATGCTGGACTGCAAACCACAAGGTCAATGGTCCAAACCCACCAGCTGTTCCTTACAGGGTCACTATGAATCAGAATTGAGTCATTGGCACTTAACAATAACAACAGCTTTCCCCTGAAACCGAATACCTGAGTCTTGTCTGTATGTTCTGTGTGGTCAACACCACAAATCACAGAACCCAGCTGAGGTATAGAGAGAGTGATGTGAGAGAAACAGTTGGTAAATTGGTAAAGAAATTAGAGAGAGAAGATATTTTGAACTTTGCTTCATAAGACTCAGCCTTATGCTGATAATGATTCCTCTCCTTCTTTGTGAATTTAGACAAGGAGGTCTGACACCGCCAGCACATCATTTTTACAATATTATTAAAGATGCAGAACCTGAATCAGTAGGTCTGGGATAAGGCCTGAGTTTCTGTATTTCTAACAAGCTTCCTTGAGGAGTCCCTGGGCAGTGCAGAGTCCACCCAGGTGTGCATCTTAGAAGAAAGACCTAGCGACCAGCCACTGAAAACCCCAAGGAACACAGATCTCTGACACACATGGATTGCCATGTGTTGGTATCAAGTTGACAACTTGATTTTTGTTTGTTTGCTCATTTTTGGACAAAAATTAAGTAAAGCTATGTGTGGTGCTGTGGGTTAATGCGCCAGACTGCAAAGCCGTTTGAACTGCAAGGTTGGCAGTTCAAGCTCACCAGCTGCTCCTGGGAAACCCTATAAAGTGTCGCTATGGGTTGGAACTGACTCGACGGCACTTAAAAACAACAACAACAACAACATTGAGACTAGAAAGACAGATAATCTACTATTGCTTTAAAAAGATTTCCTTAAAGATTATTTCAAACATGTGTATTTAAATAATGAAGTGTAAAATACTTATAGTTGGTCAAAGAAGCCTTAAGTCTGGCAAGACTAATCACTTGGATAAAGCTGCATTATTGATACCATGGGAAAGCTTGATTGGCAAAGATGGAAGCTGCAGGTAGTCAATGTGTGTATTGGCAGATGGGACAATTTGGTTGACAGTATAGATTGATGAAAGACCTGGAAAACATATTTACAAATAGAAAGGTAACAGGAGACTCAAAATAAATTTAAAACAAAGAAGAGTATATTTGATATGTACTGTTTGAATGAAAAAAAATATATAGATGCATTTTCTTTCAGAGCTATATGTGAATTTTAGGTAAAGTGGAGGCATTCTGCTCCCATAAAGATTCATAGTCTCAGGAACCCTGTACTGAGCTACTATGAGTCAGAACTGACTCCACAGCATACAACCACCACCACCACCAGTGAGGAAAGATCAATTTTTTCGTAATATAATTTAGGCACCGAGCCATTTAGATTATATAGTTTTTTCTAGATTAAATAATGAACACAATTTGTAATACAATGTGCTATATAAAATAGTCTCTTCAAACATGACAATAGTTAAGTAGCCACAAAGAACTTGACTCTAGTTAAATGAAAGGGCAACTGCTTTAAGCTGCTGAGTGGTTACAATTGGAACCCATAAGCTGTCATATAGGGTAGGTATGTCAAAGCAACGTGACACCAATGATTGTTTATTGTTGTTGTTGTTTTGTATAAATAATCCCAAACTCAAGTCTCAAAATGAATGATTTTTTTTCCTTTTGCCCCAAGCTAGAAAATACTTTGGTATTTGCCTTTCATTCATTCAGGTCATTTTCACTATCAAATGTGGCCAGACTAGTCACTTGGATAAGTCACATAGACAGAATGAACTTCCGCAGAATCAGCTGTCATTTTTCTTTTATTCCCATACCTGAATTTCATATATATAAGGGAGGTTGTCTTTCCAGCTGTGAACAAATGAACCATTATTTATATCCAGGAGTCCTGGTGTGATGACATAGGATAAGCACTTGATCACAA
This sequence comes from Chrysochloris asiatica, assembly GCF_000296735.1. Lineage (NCBI taxonomy): Eukaryota > Metazoa > Chordata > Mammalia > Afrosoricida > Chrysochloridae > Chrysochloris > Chrysochloris asiatica. Next base: position 10,087,835 of record NW_006408586.1, read on the forward strand.
GGTTGGTTTAAACTGCAAGGTCAGTGGTTCAGACTCACCAGCTGGTCATCAGAAACCCTATGCAGGGCCTCTATGAATTGGGACTTATTCAACAGCACTTAACAACAGCAACATTTATATGCAAAGATGATCAAGTTTAGGTTTTAAATAAAAAGTAGTCATTTCTTTCATTATACAAGATCACAGACATTCCATGTCTAACTATTTCCTACATAAATACAGTGACACATAAAAAAAACTATAAGATTAGGATTTTAATAGTATGATAACTTATTTTCTACCCTGACTCTGGTTCACTTGTCAAGTTGACTATTTCAGAAAATGTGCTATCAGAAATTAGATAATTTTAGAGAGAAAAAGGGTAATATTTTATTTATTGCTGATATTATCTGGTATAATAGGAACAATAATATCAATGTAACTGAAAAGCTTTCTTAAAGATCTGCATTGTCTCCTTACTTTTCTGTCTTTGGCATTGAACTAGCATGTGTAAATGAGGTTGTCTGTTCTTTTGGCCCAGTTGTTAAGGCATGAACAGCAGGCCTTGCCTTTGGTAGTGAGGTTATTCATAAGATCAAAGCTTTCTTAAATGTTTTCATTGTTATTGTTGTTGACATGACTTTTTGCTTCTACTTCCCCTGCTGAGACAGACCCTCAGAACTTTGCTCCAGCTGCTGTTTTTTCTCATCTGCTGACTTGCTGTTGATTTGAACACTGCAAGGGAAGAGTGAAAATTATATTTGTTTCTGAATTAGAATTGGCTACAGGTCTTGTACTGTTTCCAACCCAAGACTAAAGTGTAGTGCTACCTCTCTCTGAGGGAAACAGGGGAAGGCATAAATAAGATAAAAGAGTGCATTTTGGAATTTGTCACCTGGAAAAGGCTAAACTTAACTAAAGGAAAGTCATCTTTTAAAGACTTTCAATTACGTTTTCCACAGTGCAAAGGAGATATCAAGATTCCTTGAGTGTACATAGGACCAGAATAATAATTCGTTTATTTTTAGATCTTTAAGTTGATTTTGTCATATATGTTTAGAGGGGATGCATGTCTTATTTTAGGGCTATATCCTGAACCTTCCTTTTAATTCAGATGCAATCCTATAGCTGTGACACATCATCGAGATATACGCCATTTCCCTTCTAGATATACACCCAAGAAAAACTGCTGTATATGCTCAGCAAGAGACCTTTTCATAAAACACTGTTGGAACTATATAAGGCTGGCAAGTATTCTAAATTCATTAAAGCAAGAGTGGGCGAGTGAGTTGTATACTACAATCACACAATGATATAGAGTAGTAATGACTGGAAATTTCATTTTATTAAAATAATAGGCAATATAAGATACCCAGTCCTTGCTCTAGAGAAATTTTCTGTTTGAGAGAACTTTGGAAACAATGGGACAAGACCATAGTCCAACTCTTCTACAGGTGATGCATAGTGAGCCAGTGGATTACAGAGTTAGCTGTTCTTGTAGTGAAGCTTGGATGTAAAGATAGTGATTGCTACATATGTTGAAATTGGCTAATATGAAAAAGAAATAGTGTCAGAGTGACAAATATGAGTTTGTGCCAAGATTTCATGACCTGCTACACTTAAATGTTATTAGTTAAGTATCACTCTTTGTTTTTACACATATAGCCTCATGAAAATGCCCATGATATGTGATATATTTGTAGTTTTCTATAATGATGGAATTTACCATTTTCAAAATATAGTAAATTAGAGGAACTTAAGTTTTACTTTATATCGTTTTTAGTGTTTTCCACCTTTTTTGCTTCCTCATGCAATTATCACTGTCTTTTCAAGAGCTAGAGTCTATATTGTTGTTGTTGGATGCCATTGAGTCAGTACTAGCTTGTAGTGATTTTATACCCAATAGAACAAAATACTGCACAGTCTTGTGACAATCTCACTATCGTTGCTACTCTTGAGCCCATTGCTGCCGACACTGTGTCAATCCATTTCGTTGGGGGGAACGTCCTCTTTTTCTCTGACCCTCCACTGTACCAAGCATGATGTCTTTCTTCAGGAACTGGTCCCTCCTGATGATATGTCTGAAATATGAGAGTCTGGCCATCCTGGTTTCTAAGTAGCATTCTGGCAGTACACAGTACTTTAAATATTTTCGGCCAACACCGTAATTCAAATGCATCAATTTTTCTATGGTCTTCCTTATATTTGCGGTTGTTGGTAAGTGCAATTGACATGGTTATGACCCATAATGACCCTGTATAGGGTTTCCGAGGAGCAGCTGGTGAGCTTGAACCACTGACCTTGTGATTCAAACCAACCTAGCAGTCCAATGCATTAACCAAATAATCTGAAAATCATATAAAGAAAGTGAGTGAATGAACTGTAGATGGAATATTATACATCAAATAAATAAAATATGATAAATAGAAAATATGCTTGAGTCTTAGCAATATCATGGTGGTGGTGGTTATGTGCCATGGAGTCAGTTCCGACTCTCAGCGACCCTGTACAGGATTTCCGAGGCTGTAATCTTTACAGGAGAAGAAAGCCTCATCTTTCTCCCATGGGACAGCTGGGAGTTTCAAACTACTGACCTTGAGGGTCACAGCCCAATTCATAACCACTACACTACCAGAGCTCCAGAACTCCAGAGCAATATCATAGTGCTAAGTAATTCCTTAAAAGTAAAATATATTTATTTATATATTCTTATTTATAAATTTGGAATCCTGATGTGGCATTGTAGGGTAAGCACTTGACCAAAAGGTAAATTTGAACTGTATGGTTGGTGGTTCAAACCCACCAGCCTTTCCTCTGAAACCCTATTCAGGGTTGCTAAGAGTCAGAATTGAGTCAACAGCACTTACAAAAACAAATTTATAAATTAAAATAAATGTAAATTTAAAAATATTTAAAAAAGAAAAACATATTTAGAATTAAGCTATATAGATTTGTACAAGAGAAGAAAGCAAGATTATGGTGACACTGAGGTGGAGAGAGAAAACGAAATGAGCTGAGAGGAAGCACATGATTCCATATGCATAATGTTATTGTCCCATTCCTATTTTGGATGATACATTTTAAGATGCCTACTAAGTTATCAGGGTCCTGGTACGGTGGTTGGTTAATGTGCTGGACTGTAAAGTCAGTTTGAACAGCAAGGTCGGCGGTTCAAGCTCACCATTCTCTCCTTGGAAACCCTATATAGCATAACTATGGGTCGGAACTTACTCAAGAACACTTAACAACAATTATATTATACCAAGCAAATGAATAAATAAATGAATGCATGGGCAAATGAATGAACATAATATACAAAAATGGCCACATATGAATCTATTAAAAAGTTTTTATAAACCAAGTATTATGTGTATTCTAAATTGTGAGCTCAGTTATAATAAAAATAATGCAGTTACAGTCCCTAATTAAGAAGCCCTGGTGGTGCTATTTGATAAGCACTAAACTATTAACTACAATGTCAGCAGTTCAAATCCACAAGCCACTCTGTTGGAGAAAGGCAAGGCTTTCTGCTTCTGTAAAGATTTATAACCTTGGAAACTGTATAGAGTCACTATGAGTGGATATTAACTCAATGGCCATAAGAGTGAGTGCATAATTGCTAGAAAAATTGTATTTTTTTTTCTTGCTTGAGATGTTTTTCTAAGCTTTTCTGCTATGACTTCAGTTGACTTCAATGTAACGTTATTTGGTGGTAGGCGGGTATTGCTTTGCACAAGAATAATTCTGACCTATTATGTTACTGTTGTTAAGTGCTATTGAGTCAGTTCTGACTCATAGAAACCCTGTAGAGGGTTTCCAAGTGGGTTTGAATCACGGTCCTTCCAGTTGGCAGTCTAGTGATTATCCTACAGTACCATTTATTAATTTGTGGCTAATTTTGTAGTTTTTAAGTGTATGTTATAAAAAAATAAGATTAAACTTGTATAATTAAAAACTTACAGAAGAGGAAAAGATTAATTTGTTCTAAGTATATTGTCAAGTAACTGAAGCAAGATTTTCTTATGGCAATACTTAGAGAAGAGCAATGAAAAATCTTCACTATATTATTTAAATAACCGGTTATTGTTATTACTTAGTATGTTCAATATCTAGATAAGTAATAGAGTAAAATATCTTTTTAAAGTGAGAAGATTACACAACACGAAGTAGCCAATATTCTGGAATGATTGAACTCCTTTAATCTTTGATCTTTCTGGACACTATAGTTCAAAGTTTAAAAAAAAAAAAAAAGTGTCATATGCTATATCTAACTGTATACATGCACTGGGGAGTATCAGAAGCAATCAGTTCTCATTAAAATTGAATGTACTGTTCCAAGTAAACACTTTCTTACTATGAGCTTTATTCCTAGAATAAATTAAAATAAGCCGAGATAAAGGAGCACAGGAATATCTGCTGACGCTTTGATTGCTTAACACATTGAAAAATAAAACAATAAAAAACTTGATGATTTTTATCATCTGCTAATATCTGAAATGAAGAACTTCATTCTCAGATTCAAACCCTTCACATACTTAGAGAATTGTTCTTTACTGAAATATCCAAGCCAGCCAAATAATGATAATTATAATAATACCAATAATAAAATATTATTTTATTTTTGGAATATTAAAAAGGTACAAGTATTGTCAATTTTAAAGCCTTAGATTATAATTTGTATCGTATGTATTTTAACACAACAATGAAGTGTTAAGTTCAACTGGGAATTCACAGGAGCATTGTGTTTTTTTCTCAATCCATAACTTGGGTTTATAGATCTGACATATCACAAACATTTATCACTTTCACTCCTCTCTCTTGTGGTATTTAAAGCATAGCATAATTCATAAAAAAATATTTTTCAATAATCTCTGCATAGGATAATCTGTCTTTTTTTCCTGGTCTTCAAAGTGACAGATTGCATAGGTTGAGCCTCTGTGATTTAAACCACAGACAGTTTCATGTTTCAGTGTGCTTTTCCATCTCCCTGGCTGACTTGATTTATAATAGCTGAGGTAGTGCAAAATTAAAAATTAATTAATTGGAGGGAATCAGTAATAAAAGGACTGAGCTGTTGTATTGAGATGCTAATAGGTCTATTCTGGACCTATTCTAACCATCTGATGCTCTGGAATATCCAACAGCTGTGCTAGGCAAAACTGACAACTGAGCACATTAAAAGGAAAGGGTCAAGAGTTTGTCATCTAACCCCAGTGGGGCCAGAGCAGGGGTTACTCCTCCCAAGATTCTAGTTTCGGGATGAAAGCAGGTCAGATGGCTGGAATAACATATTTATATGGCATTACTAGAGAATCTCTGTATAGAAACACTGATACTCAGCTCAGAATGTTATATTTTCTGTGGAAAATGACTTTTTGAGCAGGTTCTTGTGAGGTGTCCTAGTGACTATTAAGCTTGTTTCATTGCCTATTTCATTAGGGAAAATGCATAATTAATGCAATTAAGAATTTTAGAAAAGAATCTGAACTACTGGCATTTTTAAATTCATACATTAAATGTTATGCAATTATTCATGCATATTTAAAATGCAATGTATGAGTGTCCCTTTTAAAGAGTGAAATAGATTAATGAATAAGAAACTTGTATTTTAAAATATATACTCTGATTTACGCTAACCAAATATATAAAATACCTTATTTATAAAGTGTTTACTTTAGAATATTTTTGTATCTACCACAAAAACAAAATACATATATGATGTAAAGAGAATGTACTCATTTAAGACGTTTTTAAAAATTCATAACAGCATATAAAAATAACAAAAACTATTCACATACCATTTATATAAGATGATGATTGTCTGAGAGGGAGACAAAATGGTAAAAAAAATAATATTAAGTTAATAAGAATCACTGACAATTTATTGTCAGTAAGCATAACACAAAGCAATCCTGATTTAATTAAAAAAAAAAAATAACAAGCTGATTTGTATTTTATCCATTTTTATACTAATATTATTTTCAAGAATTATTTGATTTATAAAGTACATTTTGAAACACAAAACTTTAAAATTGAAGATACAAATTCACAAATGACAAAAGCAATACAATACTTCTTGAAAGTTAAGCTCATGTATAAAAACCAGAAACAAAATATGCACATTTAAGTTTATTTTGTTGTTGTTAAGTGCCCTTGAGTCAGTTCCACCCATCATGACCCTGTATTTGATTTCCAAGGAGCAGTCTTTTAGAAAGGCACAATTTGTCTTTTACTTATTTTTTTACTTAGATTTCTGAAAGAACAAAACAAAATCATATTATGCAGTTTGTAACTGCCTTGATTGAAAAACATACCTAGACTGTTGATTTGAAGCAGTCAATATCTAGTCTAAATACAAAACAAAACAAAAACACCAGTCATTGAGTGTCAAAGTAATTTTTAGTGTTTCCCTCTCCAATTTCTTCTTATTTGTCCTCTGGGAGATATAAGAAAAAAAGATTAACTGTTTTCCTTAAAATCCAATATCTTTGTGACACTTGTGGGAATTTCCATACCACTAGCTAATCAGTCAATCAGCCAATCACTGTTGACATCCTGCAGCTAAATGTTAGATAATTGAAAATTGATTGGTATTTGCCCCTGACCCAATGCCTTTAGCTAAAATTTACATGGTGTTGGTAATTTTCATACACTTGAAATCCTGAAATAACTACTTGTAGTACAACTATCAAGCCCTGGTATGGCCTTGTAGGATAAGCATTGGAATAATGACTGCAATGTTGGTGGTTCAAACTTACTAGCTGCTCTTTAAAACCCTGTACTAGGGGCACTGTGAGTCAGTACTGACTCTATGAACCACAACAACTACATCCGGACAACTACCATGAGCAAGGAAAACTACAATGTATGTATCATTTCTTCTTCTATCACAACTATTAAGGAGACCTCGTAGCATACTGACTGGGTTATTAGTTGGCCTGCTAATCACAGGTCAGAAGTTCAAATATACCACCCTCTCTGCAGGACAAAGATTTACAGCCCCAGAAACACTTAACAGGGTTACTGTGAGTCTAAACCTAGATGAGGGCACACAACCACAACTACTAAAGTTATACAACTTTTAGTCAATTGCTACCACCATCACTACTACTACACAACAAAAATAAAAGCAAAACTCTTTGCCATCGAGTAATTAGATTCTGACGTATTAGGACCCCTGTGACAAAATAGAATTGCCTCTTAACGTTTCCAAGACTGTAATGTTCAAGAAGCAGACTGATGCATTTTTTTCTTGTGAACCAGCTGTTGGTTCAAACAACATACTTTATAGTTTGCAGCTGACCACTTAATCCTCTGCACTACCAGGTTATGGATTCCTTACTTTGTGTCAGACATTGTTCTACTACTTGGTATATATATATATTGTTAAGTGCCGTTGATTTGGTGCCAACCCATAGTGACCCTGTGTAGGGTTTCTGAGAAACGGCTGGCATTATCCTGCAGTGCCCAACCAGGACTCTATATATATATATTGTTGTGTTCTGAAGTGCCGTCAAGTTGGTTCTGACCCACAGCAACCCTGTATAGGGTTTCCGAGGAGCAGCTGGTGAGCTTGAACCACCGACCTTGCAGTTCAAACAGCTTTGCAGTCTGGTACATTAACCCACAGTGCCACACCAGTACATTCTCTCTCTCTCTATGTATATATATATATGTGTGTGTATATATATGTATATATAGGAACTCTGGTAGCGTAGTGGGTACGAATCGGGCTGCGAACCTTAATATATATATATATATATATTCAATCCTCATAACAACCCTATTTGCAAAATACTGTTATTTCTCCATTTTAAAAATGAAAAATGTAGTTGATTTATGAGCAAATGACTAAGAATTTCCTTCATGGTTTTTGGAGTCCCTGAATAGTTACTCTTAGTCCCTGAATAGTTACTCTTAGAGGTTTGAGTCCACACAGAGGCACTTTGGATGAAAGATCTGATGATCTACTTCTAAAAAACCAGCCATTGAAAATCCTGGGAGCATATTTCTACTCTGACATACATAGAGTTGTCATGAATTGGAATTCACTAGATGGAAAATAGTTGGTTGGTATATGGTTTTAAAATAAAATAACAAACACTGTGTTGTTTTCCATCATGTTGTAGTTCACCATTTCTTTAAACACAAGCAAAGCATGAGAAAATGAGTAGCAGTGGAGAAATTAAATATTTCCTCTAATCAGATAATTTGATTTTTCCCCCTTAAAAACAAAGTAAAGGAGACTTCAAGCAGAATTATAAATCTCAAAACCCAGCCGTGTATTGATTGTGTAGGTAAATAAAATTATACTTCTGTGCTTCAGAAAACAAGATTAAATAGTCCTTTAGTGCAATAAAATGCTGATTTCAAATCTAGGCTGATTCTTTTAAGGTGCTTTCTAATCAATGACCATATGGAAGGAAATGCATACTTGGCAGAGTTAGGAATCCCACTCAAAGTTTAAAGAAGAATGCATTCATCTAAGTGCTACCAATTCTGCAATATGAGCTGATGATTTTGAAAGCAATTCAAGTCAAGAATTGTAATTCTATTGAGACAACCATTCCCGAAACAGGTTAAAAACCATAACCTATTCCTGTTAGAAATAATGGCCATTTTCAGGAGACACACATTGATAGGAATGGTGCAAACAGCTTAAAAATTATTCTAAAGTTTAATGTATAAATTCTATAAAATTATACACTGAAATACAGCATTTTAGACTTTTCTTTTGAAAATCTCTTTTCTGTAGTTTGTATTTAATGGAAATCCTTGCGCTGTGGGCTTCTTAAACTCATTCTGTCAATATTAAAACCCAAACCTACTATCACTGAGTCCTTGTCATTGAGTCAATTCTGACTCATAGCTACCTTCTCAGAGAGAGTAGAACTGCCACTAAGGTTTTCCAAGACTAATCTTTATGAACAAAGAACTACACACTTTTCCATTAGCAGCCGAACAAGTAACCATTTCACCACCAAAAATCCTTGGCTAGGTTGTAGTTGTTACTAAAAATCATCAAGTTGAATCTGACTCACAGTGATCCCTTATAGGGTTTCTGAGGATCAGCTGGTGAGTTTGAACCACTAACCTTATGGTTATCCTACAGTGCCACACCAGGATTCCTGAGTAGATGTTAGGTAAACATAATCTCATTCCAAAAGCTCATCTATCTTACTACTTACAATTTTATATCTTATTATCAATTTTAAATATGAAAAGAATTCCTCTTAGAAATAGGTTTACCTGCCTTTACTATTTTCTCCTATTCTGCCTCTGTTAATGCTTACACTTGTAATTAACAGACACAGTGCTGTGCGTTTGGTGTTAGAAGTTCAGTTATGCATTTCGAATACAAAAATATAATCACATGTCATTGTGCATTTTTAAGATTATGATTTATGTTGCACTATTTAAACACAAGCTTTACTACTAAGAAAAAAAATAGGAGGTAATTGTGATGATTAATTGTAGCTCAAACCACAATTGTTTTTAATTCAACAATACACCTAGGTTTCTTGGAATGTTCATTTTAAGAAATCTGGTGGAATGTCAGTGACATTGTTTCATCTTGTGTTTACTTTATATATTTAAGCTTTAGTCAGGCAAACTGAAATATATGCTAATGTTTTAAAATCTAAATAGTGTGTTGTAAAAAGTAGGTATCATATGGATCACAGAATTTTTATATATCCAACATGGTGGTGGTGGAGGTGAAGTGCTGGGGAGTCAGTTCTGACTCATAACGACTCTAGGGTTTGCTGGAGCAGAAAGTCTCATCTTTCACTCATGGAACAGCTGGTAAGGATAGCAGCCCAACTCGTAGCCACTATGCTACCAGAACTCTTTTTATATCCAACATCTTTGAATAAGTTCTCCCAGTTAAAGAAAGATAAAATTATTGTATTTAATCCACTTATTACTGAAACAATTACAATTGTTATAATTTTTATGTTTTAATTTATAAAGGTACTAATTCATGATTATAAAGGTTCTGTTGTCATAGCTCTATAAATACAACTATGATAAAAGACTATACATTAGAAACGAAAGAGAATAGAAAATATAGAGTATATCAGAGCATCTTTATTTTTTATATAAAATGTTTTGTTATTCATATTACTAGTATATGATACCAACACTCTTAATAGTGGTATTGATAAGCAGCTGTATCAAGGGCTAGAGTGTAAGCATATATGTTTAAATACTGTATTGTTGAAAAATACTATTAGAGACCTTTGCTTTTTCGTTTTTCCTGTCTGACTAGTGTACCAGGCATTTGGTTTTGAAAAAGAAGTAACAGTTTTTCTTATGAAAATGCAATTGAGCAGATTGTTTTGAGTGAAGTTCAATTGCAGTTAACCTTCCAGTTGTACTCCCATCACTCGATGTTACTCAAGTCAATCTGAATTATTAAAGAACATTACAGAAAAAGGAAGTATGCTTGGACATTCTTGAAGAAGAATATTAACAGAAAAACAAGCTAAACTATCAGTGTCTGTAATGTTTTGATTTACTTTCTTGTCATTAATTTTAAAAGATAAATAGGATAGACCCACCAATCCTAGGACTAACTAGTACACATTTAAACAGGTTTGTAAAATTTTGAGTCATTTTGAAAATCTATTCACCCTTTCTATCATTGTATTTAGGAGCTTAAGTAAGCCATTAGAAAAGATTATTAAATTCTGGAATATCCACACACATAAGAAAAGGATATTTGAAGGGAAGAAAGTAGGAAAATATAGGTATATGTATTATAGTTTTCTTTTAAAAGATTTTATAATAATCTTAAACATAGTATTATGCTATCATCAAATTATAATCAAACCTTATAGAAGAGTCTTTCCATATAGTTTAAATGGTTAGTGTTATAAAATTTTGAAAAATAATTTTTATACATTATCAAAGTGGCTATTTTTATTGTAAGTTTATAACAAGAAAAATTAATTTTTTTTTTTTTTTTTGGTCAACTATCCTAGGGAAATAGAGCAAATATAGAAAAACAGTTGAATTCCATAATTGTGAAAAATCCTACTGCAGTGGACAAGATTAATCTGTAACACCTTCTGGGAAGTGTGAATTAAATCTGTGGTTTCAGGATCATCTGGAGCCAATGCAGATGCCAGTGTACATCAGAGAACTGCCCGGCCAGCTGGCGGCTACTGTTGTCAGAGTACTAGCCTTGGCTGTTTAAGTGCATTTTGCTTTAGGTTAAAAAGCCTTTTGGGAAATGGGTCAAATTTTAAAAGAACAGTTTTCTGATTCCTTACAGATGATGTAAAAGTAAGTGCACAATAAGCTTCATTAAAGTCCTGCAATATGCAGGATCATATAGAAACACTAGCATGAAGTATCTTAGGAGAATCAATTAGATCCACAGTTGGATATTGGAAGAAGTCTTACTGAAATAGGACTATAATTCTGATTTTTCTTTCCTTTTTTCTGGCACTGTTTGGCCTTGGTATGCTTAGTTTAAACCTAAGAAATAGTAACTTTTCGATGGGAACCTTCTGGGTCATTTATATGCTTTCATATAGGCTGTGGGATTGTTCTCCATTTATGCCATGTTTTGTATTTTAGATCATAAGATTTTTAAGATTTTACCTTGGCCAAGAAATATCACATTGGACTAAAAGCTTCTACAAACACTTTTAATTTCATTGCAATAATAAAATTCTGAAGTTTAAAACATTATTTGTCTTATTATAAATGAAGTAGAAACACAAAATGCTTTTTATAATCCACTCTTTTAAAAGTATAAACTCATACAATTCATTACATCATATTATAAACTGAATATATTAAATACTTTAATTTGGGGAAAAGAAAATCAGGTGTCAAATCCAAATTTTGAATATTTGAAATGTAGCTTTGAAGTTGAAAAGTTATCTATGTGGAATATGGAATAGCATTGTGACAGAACATAGCATTTATCTGCATCACTTTAATGTGGCATAGTTCTTTGTGTCCTGATTCTCTGTTGAATAGGTCTGGCCCCCTGTTGCCCAATTGCTTTGACCCTCCCACTAGTTTGTGTCAAAGAGCTTGCAAGGGGCACAATGAAGTCACCATCCTTTCCTTGGGCAATGGCAGTTCAATTATTGTGTCTGTGAATGCACTGGATCACAATTGCCACCTTGAACTTTTCATAATACAGTGGACATACTTTCAATCATTTTTCTTTGACAGAAATTTGAACAGAAGCTGAAAAAGTAAAATGTGCTTTGGAGTAATAAGCATTTGGAAGTTCATCAGAATTTTACTGTTAATATTTTATTAGTTTAAATATATAATCATTTTGCCCCTATGACCTTTGAAAGCATCTGGAGCTAGTGTTGGTTAAACGTTCTTTGAAACAGTCTATTTTCTTGTTTAACAATTTGAAACTGAAGTTCTTGTCCTGGGAATTCTTGCTGATGCTCTCCATCTCATACTCATATGCATGGCTGATGATATTATATGAAAATTTATTTTGTACATTATCAAAGATATTATTTCACCTTGATTTTGTTGTGTTTTCTTTTTAAAATGAAAAGGTATTTTCAGTTAATGACAGCAAGAACATGTATTAGCATATAGTGTGTAACACTGGAAGTATTTTCTAACTGAGTCCATTAATAAGAGTCTTTAGACTATCCAACAAATATTACAGAGTATTAGCTCTGTGCCAGTAGTTTTGTATAATCTGAGGAAAATTGCAAAGATAAATAAGCTCCAGTCAAAGATCTGCCAGTATAGATATGAGGTAAAGGATTATCTAATATAAGATAATTTGTCCTTTATTCTTGATTTCTGAGTGGTAATCCTTGTCTCAGAATACTTAATAATATTTGAGAGTTTGTGCAAATGAGTAGATGACTTGTCAGACAAAGGTTACACAAGGTAGCCTGTATCAGCTGACCTTAGGGAAGAGAGAGACATTATTCAGTAAATCATGACTATGCAATCAGGGCCCAGTAATGCTTATACAATGAGGACACAATCTCGACTATGTAATGAAGCCAACAGAAGCTATGGACTTGGATGCTCCACAAAGACCAGTCTTTCGCCATCTTCATATTGTTGCTATATTTGAGCCCATTGTTGTAGACACTGTGTTTGTTAGTTCATCTTATAGGGACTAATTCTTTTTTGCTGACTCTACCAATTATGATGTCCTTCTCCAAGAATCAGTCCCTCTTGATGACATGTCCAAAGTAGATGAGATGAAGTCTTGCCATCTAGATTCTAAGGAGAAGTCCGACGGTACTTCTAAGAATAATTTGTTTGTTCTTCTGACAGTCCATGGTATATTCGGTATTCTTCACCAATACCATAATTCAAATGCATCAATTTTTCTTTGATCATCCTTATTCATTGGCCAGCTCTTTCAAGCATATGAGGTCACTGAAAATAACATGACATGGGTAAGTCACACCTTAGTTTTAAAAGTGAGCATAGCATATGTTGTTGTTAAGTGCCATCGAGTCAGTTCCAACCCATAGCGACCCTGTATAGGGTTTCTGAGGAGTAGCTGGGGATATTGAACAGCAAACCTTGCAGTTTAAATGGATTTGCAGTCTGATGCATTAACCCATAGCACCACACATTGACATAGCATATTTTTTGTTGTTGTTGTTAGGTGCCATAGAGTTGGTACTGACCCATAGCAAACTTATGCACAGCAGAACGACACACTGCGTGATCCTGGGCCAAACTCATTATTGTTGCCACGCTTGAGTCAATCAATGCTGCCACTTGGCCAATCCATCTCATTGGGGGTCTTCCTCTTTTTTTCTGACCCTTCACCTTACCAAACACGAAATACTTCTCCAGTGACTGGTCCCTCCTGACAATATGTCTGAAGTATGAGAGATGAAATTTGTCCATCTTAGCCTCCAAGGAACACTCTGGCTGCACTTCTTCCAAAACGGATCTATTGGTTCTTTAGGCAGCCCATGCCACTTACAATATTCTCCTCCAACAACATAACTCAAAAGCATCAGTTCTTCTAGGGTCTTTCTTATTCACTGTCCAGCTGTCTCATGCATATGAGGTTATTGAAAATACCATGGCTTGGGTCATGCACACCTTAGTCCTCAAGCTGACATCTTTGCTCTTCAACACTTTAAAAAGATCTTGTGCAGCACATATCAAATTCTTCTGAATTGGAAAAACAATGACACCTTATTCTGATGTAATAATACAGTAAATGAAAAAGTATTGCTATAAAATCAAAAACAAAAATATCAAAATGTGAGGCTATTGTTTCTTGACATATCCTTCATCTAGTCTATGCACTTCTGAAGACAGTGTTTCCATTCTCTCTAACCCTGCTCAAGCGTGGCAAAATTTGTGAGGCTGGCTCAGGATCGGGCAGTGTTTTGTTCTGTTGTGTTATGAGTGGGTACCAACTGATGGCACCTAAAAACAACAATACCAACCATTCCCAGAAGAATTCTGTGCTCTTTAATTTATACCACTACAAACAGCTGATTTTTCATATTCAGGGGATACAAATTGTATTCTTTTTCAGTGCTCTTTGAGTTTTGAAAGCAAGAAGTCTAAAGGGGAAAGATCAGGGATATAGGGTGGATGGAATAAGTTTTCTCAAGAAAATTCTTGTAGGCTACCCCTTGCTATCCTCAAAGAATGAACAGGTACATTGTCCTGATGGTGAAAAAAAGTCCTCAGTTCAACTTTCCTGGCCTTTTCCTCACCAGTGTATTTTCAGTTTTCACATTTTTTTTTTCTTCATAATGAGCCTCCATGATAATTCTATGTCTTTTGAAGAAAAAAAACTATGAAGATTAACCTTTTGGAGGTGAGGAGCAGAGTGCAGGACCCTGTCAAGGGAAGCAGTGACACCAGAGATGGAGGCAGAGATGATGATGTGGAAAGATGGAGCTGCTGGGGACACTGGACTCTGGGAGGGAGAGGGGCTGTGTGCTGACGGCCAGAGGGCAGGTTTGTGGGATGTACCCTTTGGTTGATGATGCACTGCAGTGAAACAAAGTAGGATAAGATGAATGTGGGGCTGGTGTTCTCCACACACACACAAAAGATTAACCCTTTGGAATCTTAAAAAGCAGTCTTGAAAACTTCTGAGCTGACTAACCTGAACTGGCCTAGCAGATCCTCTAGGAAGCCATTGTTTTGATCGGAGATTTATTTTGAAGGAACCTTAATGAGATTATGAGATGTGTCTAAAACTCATTTTTGTTTAGAATAAACACATTAATGATGACCTGGAACTCTAAAATCCAATACTTTTTGATGTACCCTTATAAGTACCTTGGTTAAACTATGTGCTTGCCCTTATGTAGCAGAGATTTTAAATTGCACAAAATTCTCATTTTCAGTCTACATTTATTAGTATTCCTTGCTGTTAGACCAGGGGTAGGAGATTAGTTATAGCCAATGAGCTGTGAATGAAAGTGATCAGTGTCACATCTGGGCTGAGGAAATTAGGATCTGTTTTTCTTCTTCATCCACCTGGTCCTATTGACATGAGAATGATCTAATTATGAAATAATCTCTCTCATTTATTAGTCATTGAAATTCCATTGTTCATTGTTTCATAGCATTCTACGTGATTTGAACAGTCCTGGAGGCTGATCAACTTCAGTATTCTACTTTCTGTATTTGGGCTTTAATTGATTTAGGTACTAAACTGTGATATTAAGTTTTGGGTTTCTTGGACAATGCAACTTCCTTAAAATTTATTTATTTTATAAACATACAGATAAAGCCTTCAGATCTAAGAATTTCTTATATTGCTAAACTTTTGCCTTGTTTATATCTCAGGTTAATAATCTGCATTAGGAAGTAATTAAAATAATAGTAATAATTCATTCTTGATCAACATGTGGCCATTCCTAACATCTTGAGATCCACCCCACCCCATTATACCTAATTTTACAAACCTGATAGATACACCTGGTAACCTAATATATATATATATATTGCAATCAGTCATTTGTAAATAAAAATTACATGGCAAAGGTTAACATCTTCCTAACTAGAAATCATAGGATGATCCTGTTCTGTATTGGATATATTGTATTTAGCCTTTTTCTAATTATTATGGTCTGTTAATTGAACCTCTATATTTCTTATACCAGATTCTTGAATTGAGCAGTCTGTTTCACAGTGAGCAATGCTTATAATTTTTATCCAAAACCAAAATTTAGATCTGTATAAGAAAACAGCCCCAGTGAACCACTTTATTCTTATTAAACATAGTTACATTATCTTTTGCTTGGAACCATGGACGCTTTATTAACTCACCTATCCTCACTGTTTCTCAATTGAATCCTTTCCTCACCCTCTCTGTTCTTTCTGCATTCTTCACACTATTTCAGGATTTCAGTTATTCTCACATAAATTAGTATAGTAACCCCCTAATGAACATGCTTAGCATATCTCAGGCTAAAAGAACTGATGAAAAAATTACAAGCTGCAGCTTGTAATATTGAAGTATTGTTTT
>NW_006408586.1:10104387-10136207 GCF_000296735.1 Chrysochloris asiatica
GGTTGACATTCAACTATTTCAACAGATAGCATATGATCAAGAGCCAATGGTATTTAAGGAAGAAGTCCAAGGTGCACTGAAGGCATTGCCAATGAACAAGGCTCTATGAATTAATGAAATATAAATTGAAATCTTTCAACAAACAGAGGCAGCACTAACTCATCTATGCCAAAAAATTTGGAAGGCAGCTACCTGGCCAACTGACTGGAAAAGATCCATATTTGTATCCATTCCAAAGAGATGTGATCCAATGGAATGTGGAAATCATGATAATATCATTACTACCACATGCAAGTATATTTTTTATAAAGATCATTCGAAAACCTGTAAAACAGTATGCTGACAGGGAACTGCCAGAGGTTCTACATTTAGACAAGAATGTAGAACAAGGGATATCATTGCTGACAGCAGATGGATCTTGGCTGAAAGCAGAGAATATCAGAAAAATGTTTACCAGTGTTCTGTTGACTATGCAGAAATTGTTGACTGTGTGGCCCATGTTAAACAATGGGCAATGTTGTGGAGAATGAGTATGACTGAACATTTAAGTGTGCTCATGAGGAACCTCTAACCAAGAGGCAATCGTTAGAACAAAACAAGGGAACACTGAATGGTTTAAAATTAGGAAAGGTGTGCTCCAGGTTTGTAATCTTTTACCATACTTATTCAATCTGTATGCTGAGTAAATAATTTGTAAAGCTGGGTTATATGAAGAAGAACATGGCTTCAGGATTGAAGGGAGACTAATTAGCAATTTATAATATGCAGATGATACACCCTTGCTTTCTGAAAGCAAAGATGACTTAAAATTGATGAAGATCAAAGACCACAGCCTTCAATATGAGTTGTACCTCAATGTAAAGAAAACAAAAAATAACATTATAATAAATTGGAGAAAATATTGAAGTTATTAAATACTTCATTTTGCTTGTATCCTCCATCAACACTCATGGAAGCTGCAGTCAAGAAATCAAATAACCAATTGCATTAGGCAAATCTGTTTTATAAAATGTTCAAGAGCAAAGATGTCAGTTTGAAGACTTAACTGTGCCTGACCCAAATCAGGGTATTTCCAATAGCCCCATATGAATGTGAAAGTTGGACAATAAATAAGGAAGACCTTAGAAGAATTGATGCATTTGAGTTACAGTGTTGGAGAAGAATATTTAAGATAACTTGGACTGCCAGAATAAACAAATCTGTGTTTGAAGAAGCATGACCAGAATGCTCCTTAGAAGCCAAGATGACCAGACTTCATTTCTCATACTTTGGGCATATTATCAGGAGGGAGTAGTCCTTGGAGAAGGACATCATACTTGTAAAGTAGAGGGACAGCAAAAAAGATGCAGACACCCAGTGAGACTGGTAGCAACAGTGAGTCTAAGCGTGGCAGCAATTGTAAGGATGCTGTAGGACCAGGCAGTGTTTCATTGTATTGTACATATGGTTGTTGTGGGTCAGAGCTGACTTGATGGCACCGAGCAGCAACAGCTCCCTAGTTTTTTTTGCCATATCTCCCATGTTTCCCTTCCTATGAAGAAATTAAAATTTAATTTTCTGATTTATTGCTCCAATTGCTATAGTCTTCAATGTTGTCCACTGCTACCTAGCTCTCTATATTGGGCATTTCAATTGCCTTTGTGCTTGTTCCAAAACCCCTTCTGTAATGACCCAGAACTTCAACCAAACTGGTGCGCCCTAGTTCTCAGAGTTCACTAAACTAGGTATACTATCCATATCAGAACTTTCTTAAAATGTCTAATCCTGTCTCATTCCTGCCCAGTACTTTGGGTCTCCTCTTCTACTCCTTGTTGGAAGGATCCTAATTGTAAAATTTCTGTAATTGTTTTTCATTAGTTGATCTCAAATACTACTTATATACATTTCAATTCTCAACTGATCCCTAACTAGGTAAGTAGGTAAAATTTATTACAATCAATACTAGATGATATCTACTTATAAGACTGTAAACTTGAAAACAAAGATTAACCATGTCCATTCAGATCAGCTTGTAGCTCTCTCATGAGGCTTTATATGTAGGAAACATTAGCAACAATATTACATGGAACCACCAGAAACATTAGATATGGTATTAGCTATCCAAAACAGTAAAACAAATTTCAACTTTAGATATAAGTAGCTAGTCATATTGCATAAATCAAAACATAGGTTTTTGCTCTTGAAAATTTCTAAGTCTTGAAAAATTCAATAATCAAAGTCCTGGAATACTAATTTCAAATCATTGTTTTTAAGCTGTATCCTCCCAGATTTAAAAGAAATAGGAAAAATGAATACTAATTTCAAATCATTGTTTTTAAGCTATAACCTCCCAGATTTAAAAGAAATAGGAAAAATGAATACTAATTTCAAATCATTGTTTTTAAGCTATAACCTCCCAGATTTAAAAGAAATAGGAAAACAACCCAAAAGATAAAGCACCGTTGAATCATTTAACTTTGGAAATTTTATTTGCTTTAAGAAAGAAGCTAGTTCAATGATTTGTAGAAAATGTTCAATATTTCAATCACAGTCACAATTCAATCATGTAGCAAAGTCAAGATATTCTATACAAGCATTGGCAATGCTGAGGATGGTTATTAAATTTATGAAGGCATAGTATGTGTTAAGGGCACTCTGGTAGCGTAGTGATTACAAATAAGGCTGCGAACCGCAAGGTCAGCAGTTTGAAGCTACCAACTGTTCTGCGGGAGAAAGATGAGGCTTTCTGCTCCCATAAATATTTACAGCCTTGGAAATCCTGTACAGGGTCGCCATGAGTTGCAACCTACTCCACCGCACGTAACAACAAGAAGTAAGTGTTAGATATATCTGGCAAAATATCTTCTATAACATTTGGAAAACCCTGAAGGGCAGTGATATTAATCTAATTAATAGAATCAGAAACTAAAATTTAGAGGTATTATGTAATGTCTAGTAAAAGTTGTGCAAATTTGATTTAAACATATACATATGATTAAACATATACATATGAGTTTTGTATACTATCTTATAACATTATAAAGATAGTCAAAAATAAAGTAATATTTTCTAACGACAATTATTTTCATTTTATAGCAATTTGAAGTTTTGCTAATTTGCCTTAAAAAGAGGGAGTTAATCCAATCTCATATTACATCATGCTTGTGTTCCTAGAAATTTTGTGTGGATGAAAATCATTTAAAGTGATTTGTATAATCAAAGATTCTACTTTATAGAATAATACAGTGATGAATTTTATCATACTATCTTTATTTTTACATATCATATATATTCATTGTTAATTAAAATATTTGTTTTGTTTCATTTTTCTTCTTAATTGGAGAGAATACATGGATGAAAATAATTATGTCACATTTAGCTTAAGAGAAATGAAATCATACAATATGCTTTGAGTCTTAGTTTCCATAGATGCTCTATTTAGGAATACTAAATTATGGAGGGAAAATATGCCAAAGTTATAGGAATGTTACTCTTAAGGAGAAATATGGAATATTTGCAGAACAAACGTGATTCCTTATATTTCTCATGCAGCAAAGCATTTCTAAGTGTCTGCATTTGTTTGCCAAGAACAATGATAATTAATCTTTCATTGAATTCTTTGAGGAAAGTTGAATTCCAGAACTGGCTTGGACTCTATTTAAGCATATATTATACTGGACTAAGTTTCACAAGAAAAAACAATATAATTTTAGCTATTATTTTTAAAAGAAAGAAAGAAAATTAAAACTCCTCAGGTGGAGTACAGAGGCAAACTAGATTTGGTTAAAATTATTTTTAAAATATCATACTTTATATTTTCAAATACTTTTTCAGAGTCTCTAATAATTAGGGAAAATTCTCTTTTGTTCATCCATGTTATTAAGTTTTATGTTTCATTAATATTACTCAAGTTTTATATTTTTTCATTTTTATAGATACCAATAAGAGGTACAATATGATTTTCTAGCAGGGAGTCCATTGTTTACTCTTATGGTTTAATTATATATATCCTGTTTGTTTACATATTAAATATGAAATAATAGTACATTTGACATAACATGTTTCTATTTATTTGGTATAGCAGTACAAAATATAAAAATAATTTAGCTAAATCATTGATTAAATTTGATTCCTCTAAAACTAGTTTCTTAAACTACTTTACTCCTCCCTGCCCCAACTTAGTTCATTCCCTATTGCCAGATGTCATTTAGTTATTCCAAGCAATAGAATAAGATTTATGCATTGACAAGTGGAGAGGTGAAAGTCTGGTTAAAAGAGGTCTGCAAATGATACTTCTGATCCCAGCAGGAGTTATTGGCTTACATGAAAAAGAAGAAAAGCAAAGTTTTCCCTGTTAATAACTGTAAATTATATGTTATAGCATTCTGTCCCTTTTTTCTGTTTCCAGTGACTAACCGTACCTAAATTTAGGTATAAAATCCATTAAGTACATGACTGAAATGGATATAATACGTTTATATTTGGGCAACTTTGAGGTTTTCTTTGAAAAGAATGGATTTTCAAGATTGAAAGATACATTTAATTTACACCTCAAAGTTACACTTTCTTTTCAAATTACTGAAGCAAAGTTCTCACAACATGCCTGGCTTAATGCACTCTTTATTAAAGCGCTCTTCCATTCCCTAGCCTTTCTGAAGGGATGTATTATGACTTTAACTTTAAAGGGCATGCATGCATTGATTAGAAAGGAATATTTACAAAGGAGGTGGAAATTACTTGTCAATTTCTTAGAAACATATGAATCTTAAAATACTAGTGTAAAAATTTAGGAGCAATAAAGGGAGATGTCAGTTTCTTGTCAATTAAAAATTAAATAGATGTGATTTGAAATGCTAGAGCTTGTTAATTTGAAACTATGAAATGTAAAAATAGGAAGTTTTCTTTTTAGTCTTTATAGTAGCAAAAGTTTGTGTAATACTGCCCTCATAATCTTGCATTTTAAGTTTTGAAGGAACTGAAATACCAGCTTCCTTTCTGTATTTTAAATAACCTAAAATCCTTAGAGAAAACATTATAGAAAGTTTAATCTTCTTAATTAACATCAAATAAAACCATTTGCTTTGAGCATTGATCCCTATGATTTAGTAGAAAATAATACCATAAATGATAAACTACTATTTTCACTTTATTTTTAGCCCATTTTAGTCTATATTGTTATATACTAAAATAATCTCTTTACTTCATATTTAGACCACCATACCAATAAAAATATAAAATTCTATTACCTTTTATAAAACTGTTTTAGAATTTGCATTGTGTAATTTTAAAGTTTTGTGTCAGTTGATAACAATATATGCCAGAAATTATTTTTATCTACACTGATTAGAGAAAAAAAATTGTATGTATATATATTTAGCTTTTTTATTTTGAGTTTAATTTTCTTCTTTGATGATACACTCATTCTAAATAATAAGAGTCTGAAAATGCATAAATCTATTTGTAATTTCATAGCTAATAAGTCCTAAAATTTTTAAGCTGTGATAATTTAAATTTTCCTATCTTCATAACATAAACTTTATACAGTGTCCTGGTGTGGCACTATAGGATAAACACTGGACCACCAGGTCCAGTTGAACAACAAGGTCGGTGGTTCAAACTCACCAACTGCTCCTGTGAAACCCTGTACAGGTTTGCTATGAGTTGGAACCAACCGGAGTTCACTTAAGAACAAAAACAACAATAGAGAGTTACTTTATTCTATATGTTGTTGTTGTAGTTAAGTGCATTCAAGTGGATCCTAACGCATTCGGGTTCCCAAGGAGTGACTGTTAGATTTGAACCACAGACGTTGTGGTTCAAGCAACTTTGTGGCTCAATGCATTATCCTGCAGCCAAATTCTGCTTACCATGTATTTTATAATAAAATATCATTAAAACACTTTTTTTTTTTTTTTTAAACTTATTTTCCATGGCTGCTTTCACATTGAAATAGCGGCAGTTGTCACAGACACCATGAGGACTGCAAATCTAAATAAAATATTTGCTCATTTTCAAAGGAGTCCTGTTGGCACAGTGGGTTGAGTTTGGGCTTCTAATAAAAAAATTGACTATTTAAACAGTAGTTCTACTCTATCCTATAGGGTCATGATGAGTTGGAACAAACTCTGGGGTCATGGGCAGAGAGAACTCTTTGCCAAAAAAATAATTTGATCCTTACCTTGGATAGAACGCTATGATATAGTCTTCTAAGTATGTAAGTATGTTTATTGGCGTAAAAGAATTCAATATTAATATGTGTTTTCAAGAATAGAGTCTTGATAATGGGCTTTACTTTGTTTATAGATGATATGAAGTGACTAGAAAAATACTTGTAGTATACAGTTGTGCATTAAATATTTATTGAATTAATGAATAGCCTGCAATTTAAGTCATGAAAGTTTCTGAGTGAGAAGTGGAAGTGGCATTATTTAATGAAAGTGCTGTGCTTTGTTTTTTGTTTTTATCACTTTCTGGATGAAAGATAAATTTAAAGTTCTGGCAAGAAGAAATAAACAATATTCTTCCTTTTGCTGCTGCAGGGACTTTTGATAGACAGAAGTATGACTTCTTTCTTGGTCTTTTTGTTTTGCACACAAGCTCCCTCTGTGCTGCAGCATCCACACCAAGTTGGTTCATGAAAGGCTGCGTTTCCCTATTGTTTCCTGTTAGGACTCTGTGGGTCTCTACAGCATTTCCACTGAAATCTTTGAGGCCACCCTGCTATTACTCAGTACATAGCAGCTGCTTAGGTGCCCTGCTGTCACTCATTCTATGCAGGTTCCTCCTGTGGAGTGATATTCCAACAAAGGAAACTGGCACACTGGCTGAGCTTGCTCTTCTTACCATGCCATTTGATTTTCTCTAAGATTTGCCGGTGGATGATGACATGACACTTGAAGCTGGTTGTCTCTTTTGTTATTAGACCCAATCTTCAGGAAGCTGTGCAGATGTTCTTTTTGAAAATCTCAAAAGATTATTTGCAGTTTACAAGTATTTGATTTCATTATTTTAGTATGTACATGTTCATTTTGATACAGTTAGATATGTTAGGACTCATTGTTTGGGCTGTCATGCCACCTGAATTTTTTTTTTTTTTTTCATCAGCTTGCTGACCCTACCCCCTGCTTCCTTCTTTGTGCTTTTAGTTCCTTTCAAAGCCTCACTTTTCAGTTAAATGTCACCTGCACACAAGGCCATTTCTTTGCTAGTGAACTAAAAGTACACTCTTACTTGTCTTCACTATGACCAAACACCACACAGAATTTGATATTTTATAATCATTTTTAATTGTGCTAATTTTCTTTCCTACTGGCCTGCATTCTCTGTGTGAGTAGGAGAAATACATATCTACTTGGTCCACCAGTAGATATGTATAGGCCCAGAATCTATCTCAGGGTTTGTATATGGTAAGTACTAAAATAAATCCTTCATAAATAAATAAATTTTTGGCATAATCAACTTTTAGATGCTATCTGAGTGAATTCGTACACTCCAAATAATATTTGAACAAAAATAACAGCAAGTATCAAGTTGTGCCTTCATTGTTCTTTGAAAGCGATTTTTAATAATTTTGTATTTTTGACATAGGCATATCTCAGACATATATTAGGTTAAGTTTAAGACCACAATAAAGCAAGTATCACAATAAAGCAAGTCACAAGTTTTTCATTTCTTAGTGCATATAAAGGACTCCTGGTATGGCACTGTGGGTTAATGAGCCAGACTGCAAAGCTGTTTGAACTGCAAGGTAGGAGGTTCAAGCTCACCAGCTGTTCCTCGGAAACCCTATACAGGGTTGCTATTGGTCAGAACCTACTTGTCAGCACTTAACAAAAGCAATAACAACAAAGTGCATCTAAAAGTTACATTTATGCTATACTGTATGTAGTCTATTAGGTGCACAATAGCATTATGGAAAATCTGGAAATATTGTGCAAAATAATAAAATATGACACAGAGACATAAATGAGTATATGGTATTGGAAAATATCTCTGTTAGATTTATGTTATGCAGGATTTTCAGAAAATGTCAGTTTATAAAAACCTAGTATCAGTGAAGAACAATAAAATGGTGGCACTATAGGATAAGCACTGGACTTCTAAACACCAGGTGGACAGTTCAAATCCACCAGCTGATCCACGAGAGACAGATGAGACGTTCTGCTTCCGTAGAGATTTACAGCCTTGGAAAACCCTATACAGGGTTACTATGAGTTGGAACCAACTCAGAGGTACCTAGCAATAAAAACATGCCTTTACTAATTTAAAAGAAATTGTGCTGTTGTAAACTTTCATACCTATCGAAACATGCATACAACACACACTTGTATAGAATAACATTGTCTGTAAATTAAAATGCTATTTAAGTTACTTACCTAATTAAATTCCCACAACCAAAGATAAACACATAGAATATGCAATATTTAAAAATCACCATTGTTTTTACTAGAAAGTAACTGACTAATATTAATACTAACATTAGAAGAAACTGTCATATTTATGGAATCCTGGTGTGGTGTTGTGGGATAAAACACTGGACTGCAAGGTCACTTTGAACCTCTGGGTTGGCAGTTCAAACTCACCATCTGTCCTTGGAAACCTTATATAGCATGGGTGGGGAATATCCCACTTTATATAGGACCCATGAAATCATGTGGTCTGGCCCTACTAAGGCGGCTGTAATTCCAGCCATCATATTAAGAGTTGGATAATTAAATATTTGACCAACTATAGCAAACTAGGATTGATGCCTTTGAGTTGTGGTGTTGGAGGAGAATACTGAAAGTGCCATGGACTGCCAAAAGAACCAATAGATCTATTTTGGAAGACGTGCAGCCAGAGTGCTCCTTGGAGGCCAAGATGGCTAAGCTTCTTCTCTCCTACTTTGGACACATTGTCCGGAGAGAACAGTCGCTGGAGAAGGATGTCATGCTCCGTAAGGTGGAGGGTCAGAGAAAAAGAGGAAGACCCCCAATGAGATGGATCAGCCAGGTGGCATCATTGATGCTGTGGGTTAATGCGCCAGACTGCAGAGCCATTTGAACTACAAGGTCGGTGGTTTAAGCTTATTAGCTGCTCCTCGAAAACCCTATACAGGGTTGCTATGGGTCGGAATCGACTCGACAGCACTTAACAACAACAACAACCCACGCTATACAGGGTTGCTATGAGTCAGAACCAAACTTGACAGCACTTAACAATAACAACATCACATTTATACATCGGGCTGCTAATCTCATGGTCAGCAGTTTGAAACTACCAGCTGTTCCGCGGGACAAAGATGAGGCTTTCAGCTCCAATAAAGATTTACAGCCTCGGAAACCCTGTACGGGTCGCTATGAGTCGGAACCGACTCTACGGCATGTAACAATAACAAGCTTGGTAAACTAGAAAAATCTTTAAGTTTAAAAACTTTAATTTGGACAATAATCTCTGCCTTTTCACAAACTCCTGTAATCAGTATCTACATGCATGTCAAACAAAAAATCTCATGTCTTGTACTCTGGTAAGAATCTATCTTAGTCACTAAATGAAAAGGTAGAAGTCATTGCTCAAAATTAAGTCAAATGCTATTGGTTGTTGTTAAAGTGTAGAGTCCATTCTGAGTCATAGCGACCTAATAAAGGATTTCCTAGGAGGACTGGGGAATTTTAACCATAGACCTTGTGGTTCAAACCAACCTTGCAGTCCATCGAATTATCCTACGTGTCACACCAGGACTCCAAATGTTAGTTTATTTACTAGGGAACTATTTAGAAAATCATACTGTTGACTTTCCTTTCTCTGCTTCCTGCCTCACCAACTCCTACCGCTACCCTAATTGTTACTCAGTGGACACCTATCAATTTTTTAAAAATAATATTTTATTGTGTATTTGATGAAAGTTTAACTAGTAAATTGGGTCCCCATTTAACAATTTCTATACAAATTTTTCAGTGACGTTAGTTACAGTTTCCACATTCTCTATCATTGCATTCTGATGATTTCTTTTCATATCATCTTTTAGTCTAACTTGTAGTGCTGTGGGATAAAGCTCTGGACCAGAAAGTTAGTTTGAACCACAATGTTGGTGATTCAAATTCACCAGCCACTCCCTGGAACCAACTTGAGGACACTTATCAATGGCACTTAACAACAACAACATTACTTAAATATTCTGAAGTAGATTTGGTTCATTTTGTATACATTCTCATATAAGCTTTCTGCATATTTGCTCACTAGTATTTACCACAAGTAAATGAATTCTAAAATAAATATTTAATTCCTGTCTCCATAAGTAGGTAGCAAACTATACAGACTAAAGGTAGTCTGTAGCTTATTACTACATCCCCAAAGTATACATTTTTGCTCAGTAAATACTAAGTTCCCAAGAAATACTTAAACTGATGAATAAAAATAGAATTGGAAATCCACTTTAAAATAAAAGCAGCATAGAAATTTATACATTGAATTAAAACAATGTCATGAACAAAATACCATACAGATGTCCCAAGAATTCATTAAAAACACTGAATTTTACATGTAGAGATTATTGAATCAGTAAATCATCTGCTCTATATTTTCATCAACAACAGCAAAAATAAGATAAATTATTAAAATTAACCAAATGAATTAGAAGCTAACTTTACTTTTTTAGTTATTTAAAAATTTTGAACAGGACTTTTTGCTGTTGTTGTTAAGTGCCTTTGAGTGGATTCAGAATCATAGTGACTCTGTATAGGGTTTCCAAGGAATTTTAACTGCCAACCTTGTGGTTCAAGCCTATATTGTAGTCCAGTGCTTTATCCCACAACAGTCACATTAGAAGGTCCTGGATAAAGAAGGATAAACGTTTGGAACAAAACTCAAAATTAAAAAATGACTCCTCTGGGCAGTCCTGGGGATTCCAAAAAAAGTACTGATATATCCTTTTGAAATTGATTAAAAATAAAAATTAATTTCAACACTGATAAATATAAACTATTCCATTAATGTTTGTCTAGACTCACTTAATATTGTTAGTGTCATCATTTTCCATGTTTAAAGGCATCTCCAAAATCGTAATGTAGTAAATAGAAAATACAACAAAATAGCTTCTTTTAAATAATCTTTCATCTGAAGTTACATTTCCCCAAACTGATGTTATTATTTTGGGGAAAAGTAGGATAGAATCAAAATTTCTGACCCAAAAGCAAAAGTCAGAGTATAAGCAGCATTTTGCTTCTTTGTTCATGTGAGCATTATTAAACCTAGTAAATTCTAAATAAAAGTTTAGTGCAGAACTGGTTGAATACTTAAACAGTGTTTCTATTGACTAGCTCTTCTCCATACCTGACTTCAGTGGAACATGATTCTAATTAGAAATTTGTGTGCGAATCTCCAAGATAATTTCTGTTTTCCATATTTGTTTTCAGAAGTGTTTAGAATTGGTTGGTTGTTTATGTGTGTGTTTTAACTTTTTATTGTGAACTAGGGGATGGTTTAAATGAACAAATCAATTTTCCATTCAACAATTCATACACATTTTGTTTCATGTCATTGATTGCAGTACCCACAAAGTAATACCACTCATCCCACTTGTATGTGCTTCTTATTTCTATTCTTCATTTCCTAACCCTTCATGCCTTTGAACTTTATCTTTGGACAAATGCTATGCTTTTTTTCTCCAATGGTTAATTGTTCTAAGGAGTGCTATACCTTCTTACTGCTATTGTTAACCATATAGACCTATATGTTGCTTGGCTGAAAATTGAGCCTTTGAGGTGTGTTTTGTGTTAGAACTGAAGGTAACAAACAACTACAATCTCAGGGGATCCAAAATCTCCATCTTACCAGTGAGCCTGGTCATTTTTTAAATTTTGAGTTTTGTTCCAAATTTTTAATCTTTTCTATCCAGGACCTTTTTTTTTTTTTTTTTTAGTTTTTATGGTGAATTGAATGGTAGTTTACATGGGAGAACATCATTTTTTACACTCATCATTTCATTGCAATGATTACACTCTCTTCCATACATTCAACAGTATTTGCTTCTATCTCTCTGTTTTTATGTTTTGTTTTGTTTTTGGGGGAGATGTATACAAAAACACTCAGGAATATATAATCATTTAAAAACCAAAGAGCACATTCTGCAAGCCTGACTCGTGGCCACCAGCACACAGTCTTTCTCTTGCCATGAGCCTGGAGTCCTCATCTTCTTTATCTCTCCATGTCCTCATCTCTGCCTCAATTTCTAGTGTCTCTGCTTCTCTGGATAGGGTACTACATTCTGTTCATGCTCTTCTCCCTTGATGGACCTAGGGTCCTCTGTTCCTGGACTATAAGATTAAATACTCTCCCCCCTTCTGTTACAAAACTTCTACCTTTGCAATTGTGACAGTCGCAATTAGTCATGATAACAGTTACTCACTAGTGAATCATAAGAAACTTATCCCCATCTCTTTTCACTAGGCCCATCTAGACAAGATGAAAACTATTCAATGAGGATTCAACTTCCCCTGCACACTCTGAAACTAAACTCCCTCTTAAAACCTTTTGAAACCTTGAAAGCCAGTCCCTTCATGCTTTTACAGTCCCCCCCTCCCCCCCATTAGCCAGTGTCTATGTTGCCAGTCCTTATCAACCTTGTGTACAGAGGGGATAGGATTGATGCTTGATGTGAAGACTCCTTCCCTCTCAGTTGATATTTTGAGCTATTACATAGATAAATATAGTTCATCAAATTGTAGCAATTTACACTTGTTTCCTTTATCTTTTTTTTAATCTTTCTCTAGTCATATTCTGATAATCAAGTTAGGCTGAATGGATACTATCTACAAGTTTGGATGTTCTTGTGCATCTCCCCTCACTTCATATCAGCTGGATGTTTCACTCTCAGCTCTAGCCCTCCTTGGCTCAGGAGTCCACAGGTCTCACCACATTTCTGACCAACCAGCCCTTCCTCTTATTTCTCTCACCTCCAGGTTGACAGGAATCTATGGAACATGGTCGAATTTAGCCCATATCTTCATTGCTACCTTTCTCCCTCTTCCAATCACCAGCAGAATAATGTGGTTGTCAGCAGGCTTACATGACTGCTCATGTGTTCCCTTTGAATTTCAGTCTCAGAGGGGTGTTTATCCTGAAGGAACTTGATTGCTTGTCTTAATGACTCCCTGGCAAAGAACTTGCTTGTTCTTGTGGTACCCATTCAGACTGCCATTTTTGTTTTGGATCTTTCCTGCTGGTCTTCCTTTGAAAAAGTTTCTTCTGTTCCTCTAGCTGGTCCAGGCTGGTCTGTTTGTCCTTTAAATAGGAGTGTTCTACCTCAGAAGGTTCTGAGTGGGTCTCAGGATTATACCTAAGGTTATCCAGGACCTTTTAATGTGATCTCTTTCAGAGCAATCAATAATAGTAGCTGGACACCATGTAGTTCTTCTGTCTCAGGATTGTGAAGGTTGAGGTTCACATGATACATATGTCTTTTGAATAATTCGTTCCTTGCATTTTGATTTTCTTCACTCTTCTTTGTTTTGGATGTGGAAAGAACAATACTCAACTTTAGTTGACTTCTCACAAACATGTTTGTGAGCTTTTTGTGACTCAGGATTTTCCAATCTGATGGACACAGTCAGTAAATGCATTAACAATTTCATTTGTTTGGTTGAACTTTACTCTGCCTCCTGGATACCTTTACCCACGGTTTTACAGATATGCATAATACTACAAAGAAAGGCACTCTAAGCAATAACAATATAAAATGTGAACTCCACAATATTCATAAAATTCTGTGAATTTGGTACTATCATTATTTCCATTTTACGAATAGGGTAACTGAAATGTAGAGGTTAAGTCACTTGTCCATTTATGAAGTGAAACATGTAGGATTTGAACCTAGTAATAGTAATGACTCCCTAGTACTGATTTTTTTATGCAAATAATGTATTTGTTATATATTTTGTTTTTGTTTTTTGCCAACTATGTCCTCTCTTCAAGGTATTTTCATAGGCATGCCATACTAATATTTTACATGTTTCTGTAAAAAAATAAAACTGGCATATCATGCTTACAAAAATATATTGTGGGGAATGAGGGTATGGATGGCACAAATGTGTGTGTGCATTATTTGCATAAAAATACAGTGCACTTTAAAAGAGCCACGGTAGCATAGTGGTTATGCAATGGGCTTTTAACCAAGAGGTCAGCAGATTGAATCCACCGGTTACTCCTCAGAGAAAGATGAGGTTTTATGTTTCCATTAAGCCTTGGAAACCATATACAGGGTCAAAATGTATAATAACCAACTCAATGGTACACAGATAACTAACAGTATACTTTATTACTATACCATACAGCCCTCATGCTCAAAACTTGTAAGCTGTAGCTTTATTTATGCCAACTTAGTTCCCACCTAGCTGCATTTCTCTTCATATTGTTGTTGTTGTTAAATGCAATCAGGTTGTTTCCAACTCACAGAGACCCTGTTTAGGGTTTCTGAGGAGTGACTGGTGAGTTTGAACCAGCCACCTTACGGTCCAGTGCTTGTTCTGCAGTGTCACACTAGGACTCCATAATAGCAGTCCTTAAAACATTCTATTTCTTACTGTAGGTGTGCCAACATTAAATTGAGGATTTATGCTCAATTGCAGCACAGCACACAAATCAATGACCTTCAGTTACTCTTAAATTTTG
This sequence comes from Chrysochloris asiatica, assembly GCF_000296735.1. Taxonomy (NCBI): domain Eukaryota; kingdom Metazoa; phylum Chordata; class Mammalia; order Afrosoricida; family Chrysochloridae; genus Chrysochloris; species Chrysochloris asiatica. Next base: position 10,119,013 of record NW_006408586.1, read on the forward strand.
ACTGTCTCTTGATTTTATATATAAATGTTTATAGATGACTTCTTAATTTCCTCTCACCCCTAAGAGTATAACTTTCCTTAAGCATTGAACATTTTCAATCATTATCAGTGATTTTAATTTTTTCTTTATATTTTAAATCATAAATAAATAATATTTTATACATAATACTTTGTATTATACTTTATTTTTCTTTATATTTTTATGTTTTCCCTTGACATATATATGCTGTTGTTGTTAAGTTTTGTTGAGTAGGTTCTGAGTCATAGCAACCTTGTGTAAGATATCTGAGAAGCAGCTTGTGAGTTTGAACAGCCAACTTTGCAGCTCAAACTGACCTTATAGTCTGGCACATTATCCTGTGGCACTACACCAGGATACATAAACACATTGTAAATTACTGCTCTGACTGTATATAATAGTTAGTAAAATATGTATCATTAAAAACAAATCAGTTGAAAAACAAACAAAATTAGACAAGAACAAAAATGAACAATGGAAATTATAATGATTCTTTCCAAATCCTAAAAACTCTCTCCAACCCCATCTTAACATGCTGTACTGTATTTTTTTTCTTCAGAAACAGATTCACCTATTCAGCCTTTAAAGGGAAAAGATCTTTCAAAGCCAATGACCAAAAATATTTAAAACAACATTTTCTAATTTATTGTACCATCTCTTCTCATCTTCTGCTTTGGTGTATTCTTTCTAAGAAAGTATATATATATATATTAAAAAATAAATAGTATAAACAAACTGGATGAAAGAAAAGTCAGTCTCTATAAAACAGAGATGGAAATGTATTTGAATGAAATATGCAGTTGACAGTGAATGAGGACAGGATTATTGGGTAAAATAAACTTATCTTGCCAATATTTATATTGTAATGTAAAAGTTATAAAAATGATAGGATATTCAAGGCATTTAAGAAGATGATGAGCATCATCATAACTTCATTTGTAATTGCATTGAAAAAAATGTCTGCACTTGAATTGGAAGGGAATGCGGGTTGACTCAAAGCATATAATTAATTATCCTTGGTTGTTTTACACTGTGGTTAATTCAGATGTTACTCTTTCAGGCAGAGAGGGAAACACTTGATTTATTCAGTCTGGAATCCTGTTGTCATTTTAAAAAGTGAGACTTCAGCATCTACTGACTTACACTTACAAGTCACAGCCTTGCCATTCTCCCTTGAAGTCTGAACAGCTTAGAAGGGATATTTCAAAGGTAGCATTGGAAGTCCTTCATGTTGGAGGAAGGAATAATAAAGAGGAAATATGGCACTAAGTATTGACATTTAGCTTACTAATTAAACAATAATAATTCTATGAAGACTGTTCTAGTGTGTTCACACAAGTCAAGCAATGAGTTTTTTCTGGTAGTCCCTTGACTTGAAATTTTTAAATGTGTATACATATACGTAGACAAACACACAGGAGAGGGTTTCAAAATGTTAGTGGAAAATTTCCATGATCTTTTCATTCCATTACAATCTCTATGGGTGCACATCACCAGGTCTTTGGTCTTATAGAGCAGCTGGTGGGGGGTCTAACCAGCAAACTTTTCAGAGTTAAACAGCTGGTTAAGCCAAGCTTTTAACCTTTGTGCCAAGCAAAGCACACTCTTTCTCCCTCCTTCCCCTGTCCTCCTTTTCTCTGTGTCTTCAAATAACTAAAAAATTCAGACTAAATGGAAAGTAAAAAGGGACTTAAATTTTTGTGTGAGAATGTTAACAGTTTCTGAGATAGGCATAAGTTTAGTTTGTAAAAGGAACAGAAAACTGATATGATAACTTTAAAAATAAAACAAACAGAAAACAGTGTGATTCCATTAAGCTACAAGTATGTTTTTGTTAGTCATTTAAAATGGTTTCAAGCACTTTCTGTTGGTGTTCTCATTTCACATTGGCCTTCAATAAGGTTTCTGCCAAATGGGTGCAATGATTGAAAAGATATGTGAAATACCTCATAGCTAGGATGTGCTTACAGAGGTAAGTTAAGAAAAATTATGATGTTAATTAATAGTGGAAGACTATATAACTGTGTCCATTGTTACTAAAGATGCACTTTAATGCCAAAAGAAACAACTCACTTGCCCTAGGCCATACAAGTCAATAGTAGTGGGGTGGTGTTTAGAAGAGATCAAAATTCACAACTTTTGAGACCTAGTCCACAAGGCCACACACCAGTTTTAAATTTCCCCAAACTTTCTTCTTCCTGAAAACATGTAGTTACCTAATGCTATAGTCACTGAAAGATAAGTCTTACATATGTTCCTGTGGCTAATCTTCATTGCTTACAAAGAATAAGAACAAACCGCTTATCTTAAAGTAGTTCATTGCATGCTCAAAAATATAAAGGGGTAATTTCAAAGATTATAAAAACTCCAAATTTGATTTCTTTCCTTTTTTTTTTTTTTTCTTTTTCCTATTTCTTAGTGTGTGTGGTCTGTTTCTCATATGTCTGGTTTTTCATTTTGTGTTTTTGTTTTTTAAGCTGCTAAAACTTTTATTATATAATCAATATTTTTGAAAGTGAGGAAATTGAATGTATTTTCAGGGTTGTAGATAATAAGACTATTATAAATTGTATCAATGACACATTAAAAGAGAAAGTCTAACTGCTGATTTTTCTGGAAAAAATATTTTCTATACCTTTAGCACTTTAACTACAGTAGTAAATCAGCTGAGGTATTAGAATTTTACAATGTTCTTTGAGGAAGGTGAAATTTATTATTAGTTTTTATATACTCCATTATTTTCACAAAGTGCTATAAAATACATTTACAAGTTATTATTTTTCAACCTTCCTGTACTGTGGTGTATGATATAATTTTTTCTTATTTTCAAGTTAGTAAAATAAAAAAAGCTGAGGTCAAAGCAAGGTTTTGTGTCTTATTCAAGGTTCCACAACAAACTTGTGAGCATTAGTGAGAATTGAAAAAAAAAATCATTGCATGATGATTTCTGCTATTGCATTCTCAACCATCACCTTCAGATTCTAATATCACTTTTGTAAGCATATTGACCAATAATCTCTCTTCAGCATTTAGTGTTTATTGTGTGTTAGTCTCAGTTGTTGTAAATTACTTAATTCTCACAACAACCCTTTGAGGTATACTTCTTTTACTCACTTTTGAAAACAGAGACTGAGATATGGAGGATATAAATGGCATGAAGTATAGAGAATTTAAATGGCACATTTGTATAGAAGTAAGACTGTAGAACAATGGTTTAAAACTATAGACCTCAAATTATAGGCCCCATACCAGCAGTATCACCATCACATGGGAGTTGGTTAGAAATGAACATCCTCAGGTCACATCTTAGACCTACTAGAACAAACTGGAGATTGGGCCCAACAAGCTTTTTTCTCCAGGTGATTTTGAGATGTGTATTGCTGATGTAGAAGACAGATTCTAGAAGTAGACTGCTTGGTTTTGAGTCACAGGTTTTTCAATTATAAACTGTATGATTTCAACTCATTGGTCTCTCAGGATCTGAGTTGGGTTTTGTCTAGAATGTGAGTGATGATATTAATACTTCTTTGATGGTATTTTCACAAAAACTAAATGTGCGTGGCCCTGTGGCTTAATGTTCTGAACTGAAATGTTGGCTTGAAGTACAAGGTTGGTGGTTCAAGCTCCTCAGTCGCTCCTCAGTCTCTATGAGTCGGAATCAACTCACCAGCACTTAACAGCAGCAACAACAACCATGTAGAGTAGACATCAGCCATGTACTGTATGTTCTGTGATTAAAAAAATCTTATCACTGGTATCAGAATTCATTATTTATATAAAGATTCATTAATTCAACGTATTAAAACATTCTGTTTTGTGCCAGACATTTAGTTAAATGCCTGGATACTTGATATTATGTTACTAGTAATAATGTTGATTATTATCATAATCATTATCATTGCCAGTCAGTTGACATGTGGAAGACTAGGTTTACCTTTCACCTTTTATACAGAAACCCTTTCTACCCTCCTTTTGACAAGACTTCTGTCAACTGCTTTAAGGCTTGTGTCTGTCTGTCTTTGGCCAGCTGTTGGTCCACCTGTTCTTTATAACTAACAGAGTTAGCATGTGAAAAGCTTCTCCTGATCAACAGTCATCCTGGTCTTCATTTCTGTTTTATGTCTTTAAAAAGAGATGTAAGATAGTGTGTTAACCTGTGCCGTTTGAGTATAAATTTAGTACCCACGTAACATAAATTTATGGCCCATCCTATTTGGTGTCTTTATTTTTGTTGAAGTCAATTAAAGTTATGCTAAATATGCATGTTGTCAGATTATATTTATGCCTCATATTTGTAACTTTTTATATATATTCAATGACAGCTTTCAAACATGATTTCCTACAAATTATCCTTTGTGCTTCATTTTTCCCTTTACCATTTTCTTTCTAACAAAAATTTTATGCTTTGATTAAAATACAAATAAGCAAACCAAAAAAATCTGTGCTATTCTATCAGTGAATATGTTCTGATGAAACATCAAAGCAGCAGACAATGCGGGTTTTTTTGTTTGTTTGTTTGTTGTTGTTGTTAGATTAATCAAATAGGAAAACAAATATGGAAGAAAACAACAGCCTCCCTTCCACAGATCTATACTTTTTGTACACATGAATTAAAGATTATTCTCAGAATTCTCCTTACAAATACAACTACATGTTTTATTTATATAGCTAAACAAACAAACAAAAATCTGCTTGTTTTTACTCTTCAAGGAGCATTGATACCAACAATATTAAATAGAAACTTGTTTAAATATCAAGTTACTCTATTACCTTTTGAATGTCTAGGAAGGGACAAGTTAAGAAAAAAAAATAAGAAAAGAGTTTAGGGTAATTTAGCATTTAAAAATCTGAACAAACGATTTATTCCTCCTAAGTATAGGACAAAGTTGGATAGATTTATGAGTGGTTTCCATAACGTATTTATATGTGTATTTTACAATATTAGATTTCACATGAGGAAGTCATGATACTTGCATGAGTGTGGCCTTCTCTGGTCTTCATTGTCCTTATTTATAATCATCTCAAGATGTTTTAGAGCTCCAAATTTATGGTCACACTTTTTATTGTCCTGGTGTGATGCTGTGGGATAAAGCACTGGACTACAAGGTCAGTTTGAACCACAAGGTGAGTGGCTCAAACTCACTTGCCACTCATTGGGAACCCTGTGCAGGATCACTATGAGTCAGAACCAATTCCATAGCACTTTCCAACAATATGCAAACAACCAACCAAAAAATAGGACTTTTTTTCTATGTCCCTATTTTTTCAGTAATACTGAGAATTGATAGTTCATTAAATATGCTGAAATAGAAGAGAGAAGTAAGAAGAGAAAGAAGAAACAGAGAATGGGGGAAATGGTAGATAAAAGTGGGATAATGCCTACAAATGAATCACTTCAGAGTTAATATTTTATCACTTATACATCCAAATTAGAGTTGTGGATTATAGCTTAAAAGGAGCTCTGGTAGTGTAGTGGTTACGAATCGGGCTGCTAACCTCAATCAAGGTCAGCAGTTCAAAACTACCAGCTGTTCCACAGGAGAAAGATGAGGCTTTCTGCTCCCGTAAAGATTTGCAGCCTCGGAAAACCTGTGCAGGGTCACTATGAGTCGGAACCTGTCGAGAACCGGCCTTGACATGGGGGTTTGGTTCATGAAGTAGGTAGATCTGGTGGTGACAGAGATAGAGAAAGAATACACACAAAGACACAACAAGAGAGACAAGAAGACACCTGGAGACCAGAGTGGATGCGACACTGGCATCAGACAGATCCTGCATTGGAAACATCATGGCTATGCAAGCAGTATGCACACCTTGCCAACTGTAATGCCTACCCATAATGCATGCCCTGCAAACAGTAATGCATGCGGGGCTTCAGTCTGCGCCTCCTCTTTATTTCAGGGAGGAGCTTTACACAAAGGAAAGCGGGGATTATTAAGACAGGGTACAGAAGTGAAATGTAATTAATCGTTCAAAACAGGACACAATGATTTATAGGAACAAATTCTAAAACGTACATCACAAATTGTCTTGATAATCTAACATCCTTAATTTTCTAGAAATTCAAGCAAATTGTTATATAGTACTTTTTAGGTTCAAATCCCAAGGCAGAAACTCCAGGTTTCTCAAGCCTAATTAACATACCTATAGCACCTAATCTTCAGTGAGAAAAGAATTCAAAAAGGTCTGAAAGGAATCCAGCTGTTTCAGCTAACTGGCAGAGGCTTGCAGGAGGAAGGAAGATGCCTATGTTAATGGTCTGCACCTGGGGATGATCTGAGAAGGCTGACAACCATTATTCTTTGAACAAAACCCCAGAAGCTACCAATCTACTTTGGGTGAATTCCTTAGGGGAATTTTTCTCCAGTGTCTCCCAGCAAACTTGCCCTAGGAACTTTTAGGCCTCGGCTTTAGAAGAGTTTTTTGGTTTAATATTTGTCTATGGGTATCAAGGGCTCATGTATTAAGTTAATATCAAACATAACTGAATAACTTGATAAATAACAGTTTTGCCATGCTTGCCAGGTGGCCAGAGTTTGTTCCTCAGAGAGATTTTGTTCCCAGGACCTTAAGCACTGCCAACACAGTGGAGACATTAAGAGAAGCACATAAGAAACCATTTTCTCAGAAGCTACAATTACTGGAGTTTGAAGCATAGAATGAATAAGACCAAAGAAAATTATACAGAGCTAGCCCAACAGTGAGTTCGTAAAAGCCAATGAACACGGGATTTCCGGAGGTTACTTCCTTGAGCCCTCAGGGTCCCTGGCTAGCAAGCCTGAGAGTGGCCATTGTGTTAGATTTTCATCCATGACACTGGTCCTCAGCATTTCAGTACTTGCAGTCCTCAGTTCTTAACAACAATAACATTATAGCTTAAATTCTAAGCACTTGGTTGTCAAAGGCTATGGTTTACTGTGGGAATCCTAACTCCATTTTGCATCTCCCTCATGTGGTTGGTGGGGAGTGCAATGGACTGCAAGCTACAAGGTCAGTGGTTAGAATCCATCTGCTGCTGTCTGGGAGAAAGATGATACTTTCTGTTCCCACAAAGACTGACAGCCTCAGAAACCCTACTATACATTGTTGCCAGAACTTAACAGCAACATCTGGATGCCTTGTCTTTGTCCTCTTGAAGACTTAATAAAGGAGTCTCTATACAATATATTTGATTTGGGAGTTCCCCCACCCAAAAAACCACAACAACAACAACAACAGGTATTATCTTCTGAAATAAAAATAAAAATAAATAAATACTTAAAACTTAAACAATAAAACCCTAATAAATCATGTGGAGTCCTAATATGACATTGCAGGATAAAGTACTGGACTGCAAGGTTGGCTTGAACTGCAAGGATGGACGACGTTCAAACCACCAGTGGCTCTTCAGAAATCCTATACAGAGTTGCTATGCATTGAAACTAACTTAACAGCACTTAATAATAACAGCAATAAACCACATAATACAGTGCATATGCTATTAAGAAGTTGCACAGAAATTTTATCAACATTTAAACTCAAACCCTACCTTTTAAGAATAATGTTTTTGAAGTTTGTCTTGTTAAAAGTGTCAAGGAATTTTAATTCATTAATAGTTGTTAAAAAATGAAAAATAAGACTTATTCAGTGACAGACCTTTAAGTGTCCATGTATGTTTGTAATTAGACAAAGAAATCAATGCTAAGTAAAACCATGTTTCTCATTTTCTAGTTGTGTATAAAACTTATATTTTACGTACTTTAAAATATCCCCTCTTTAATAAGACTTTTATTATCTTTAATAAGTCTTATACCTAATTCACAAGGAGCTCTGGTAGCGTAGTGGTTACGAATTGGGCTGCGAACCTTAAGGTCAGCGGTTCGAAACTACCAGCCGCTCCGCGGGAGAAAGATGAGGCTTTCTACTCCCGTAAAGATTTACACCCTCGGAAACCCTGTACAGGGTCGCTATAGGTCGGAACCGACTTGATGGCACTTAACAACAACAACAACAACAATACCTAATTCACAATTATATATACTCTTTTTCACATTGTCCATGTTCATATTCAAAATCTACAACTTTAAAAACTCACTACAGGTTGCATGGAAAGTTGGTTTATTATAAAAGACTGAAGTAAATTATTTTTTACCAAATCGGTAATGTAAAGAGGTTTTTTCAAAGTCAACATATAAATCTAGAGGAGATTTAATGGAATTAAAGTTTCCTGATGGTAAATGTAAAAGACTCAGGAAACCACACACTTCAGGCTTGAAATACAATATATTACTTACTCTAAAATTATAATCCTTATTAATTTGCTGTGTACCCTCAAGTCAGTTCAAACTTATAACAAACCTAAATAAGGTCAATGATTATCTTTCTCCAATGAAGACACAGTTGGAGTTGAACTGCTAACCTTGTGATTAACAGAATGATAGATAGCTAACTATGCCACTAGCACTCCTTTTATTAATTGGGTATGTGTCTATTAATTAAAATGAAGATTTCCCTGAGCATGCAATTTCCTATTAAAAAAAACAAAAACAAAAATTTCCATCTGATATTATTGGAAGATTTTTCATTTACCTAGTAACTTCTTAATATTGTAAGCGTTGTTAGTCAGTAGGTCTAATTTTTATACAAAAACAAGGTTCTCTTGAAAGTCTTACTTTCTCTTTTTAAGGCTTACTTTATATATATATGATTTGTTAATTGAAGTTAGAAATGTTTGTAAATATCTAACAGGGAAAAACAAGTGCAATAAATTAAACAAAGTAGCCTTAAATGATTGTGTAAATGTAAGTTATTGAAGTGTTCACTTTTAGATTAATTTCTGCATTTTATCTATTCATTTCATAACCTTATGTGAAACTTTATACTAGCAAAAGAATAGTTAGCATCTATCTTTTAAACGATTTCTACTTCCCTTACTTGTAGAATCTTACTTAGTAGAGAGCTTTCAATAAATATATGTAAATGAGTCAATTTCAAGTGGGAACTTGAAGAAAAAAATATGCTAAGAGTGAGAAGATACTCAGATGCAGTTTGGATTTGTTATTTCTTCCTTATGCCTGCCTATTCTATTCAGTTTCAACTGAGAGTGGTGTTTCTTGTTTCTTTAGCTTGATGTTGAAGTGTATTTATCATTTAAAACTTTACGAAAACAAATACTTCTATCTGTATTTCATAATCATTTAAGCTTTACAAAAAAAGGTCTTTTGTAGTACATTACATTTGACAATGTTATATGTTGTTTGATTTTTTTTTTTTTTTAACTACTGCTTCCATGGGCATTGATTGTGGATACAAGATAAATGAAGTTCTTGGCAACCTCAGTCTTTTTTCTATCATGCTGTTACCTATTGGTCCAGTTGTGAAGGTTTTTGTGGGGTTTTTTTTTTGTTGTTGTTGTTTTTCATGTTAATGTGGATTCTACACTGATCTGTACTCTTCGATCTTCATTAAGTTCTAAGAGTCTGCTTCGTTTTAAGCAAACAAGGTTGTATAATCTGCAGATTACAGGTTGTTACTGAGTCTTCCTTAATGGTGATGGCATGTTATTGTTCATATTTTTACAGCTTTATGGAATGTTTGCTCAGCTACAGATAAAGTGAATATATACAACCGTAACATACATCTTTCCTGAGTGTATGACTGTAGGATTAATGCTGGACTGGCAACCACAAGGTTGGCAGTTAAAACTCTCCAGCCATTCTCAGAAACTGTACATAGGGTTGATATGAGTTGGAAGTGACTTGACAGCACACAATAAGAAAAACAACAATTAAACAATACCTTAATTGTAGCATGGACATCGTCCCTTAACTACCATTAGCTCTCAATCTTTTGCTGCCTCTTGTTTGATGTTGACCAAGTTTTTTTGATACAATAATTCTATAGTCTCTTCCATTTACTTTTGATGTTTCCTACATCATTCAACTTTTTGCCCATAAAATCCTTCAAAGCTGAAACTCAAGGCGTGACCTTGAGTTTTTCAGTTCTTTTAACTTCAGAAATGTCCATTGTGTTCTTCCTTTTTTTTTTTTAATTTCTCATTTCATAGCACATTTCATTATAATAATTCTGTCTTCTTAAGTCACCCTTAGCATTTTCTGTTTAGTTTTTTTTTTTTTTTTTTTTTTTTTACATCATCATTCCTTTCACTTTAGCTACTCTATGTTCAAGAGCAAATTTAGAGTCATTTCTGACATCCATTTTGGTCTTCACCCCCGCCCCTCCCCACCCCCACCTTTCTGTCTTTTTAATGATCTTTTCTCCCTTCATGTATGATATTCTTGATATCACCACAGAACTCTTCTCTCTTCTGATTAAGTGTGCCAAATCCATTTTTGATGTGGTTTCTTAATTCAGGTAGAATATATTCAGTCTTACTTTGGTTGGTTTGGACTTGCTTTAATTTTTTCAGTTTCAACTGAACTTGCATCAACTTAACCTTGCATATGTTCCATTTATGGTCCCTTTCACAGTTGGCCCTTGACCTTATTCTGACTAAGGATTTTGAGTTTCTCCATTGTGTTCTTCTATAGATATAGTCTGTATGTTTCCTGTGTGTATTTTCCAATGTGGTTAATTACGTAATCACTTTTATATTGTTGAAAAGAAGATGTTTGCAATGAATAAGTCATTGATCTTGAAAAAATTTTTAATGTGATCTCCAGCATTGTTTATATACCAAGACCATATTTTCCAGTCCTTCTTTTTTACTTCTAGCTTTTGCATTCCAATCACCAGTAAATATCATTGCATTGTGATTGCATGCTACATCAATTTCAAAGTGCAAAAAATGGTAAAACAAAACAACAGTTTCTTCTTCTTAAGTATTAGTGGTTGGTGCATAAATTGTAATAATAGATTTATTAACTGGTCTTCCTTATAGACATATGGCTTTTACCCTATTACCAACAGTGTTGTAGTTCAGGATAGATCTTGAAGGGTTATTTTTGACAATGAATGTGATGATGTTCTTCTTCAATTTGTCATTCCCAGTATAGTAGTTCCAACTCACCATCTGCCCCTTGGGAAACCTTGTACAGGGTCGCTATGAGTCAGATCCCAACTCGATGGCACTTAGCAACCACAACAAAAGTATAGTAGTTAGTTGCTGTCAAATTGGCTTCACTTATGGCATCCTTAGCATACTGGTTACGAATCGGGCTGCAAACCACAAGATCAACAGTTCGAAACTACCAGCTGCTCCACGGGAGAAAGATGAAGCGTTCTGCTCCCGTAAAGATTTACAGCCTCGGAAACCCTGTTCAGGGTAGCTATGGGTCGGAACCGACTCGATGGCACTTAACAACAACAACATGGCATCCTTATTTATAGCAGAAAAAAAATGTATACCTTCCTTTAATCTACATATTATATAGCCAGAAAAATTTGGATTCTTAGTTATGTTAATAAGGTTCATAACTTGCGTGAGTTCCAAACCTTCATTTGTAAAAAAACTAACAAATAGGATTTTTAATCTCTCTTGGATGCTAAGGGTTCCAATGAGATACTATAAATGAAAATATATTTTTTACAATGAAAAGTTCCTAAATCCATCAAACCCAGTACTTTGCCAGTAATATATTAAAATGCTTCAATCTTCTCCACAATTTATAGCTGAAAAACTAAAATATGTAGTATATGTTATGTTATACAAAATTCTTCACATTTGGTTTAGTACTCTGACTCTGTATGTTAGAAAATTTGTTTTTTTGTTTTAATTAATAAAATAGCTATTTATAGTGGTCCTACTAAAATTTATGCACTGTGTTGAAACCTGCTACTAAAATGATTGTGAAAAATATTCTCTTTGCTTAATTAAGAGAATTACAATGCAGTACAATACAACAAGGTACACTACTGTTTTATCAGTAATAAACTTGAGCAAGTTTTGCATGTGTATAGGTGAAGTCTGAGTTGATGGATGAGACATGGAAAGAGGCTGATGAGTAAAGCCAAGGGAAACAATTTGAAATAAGGTGAGGAAAGAGTTTAAGATATATCCAAGGAATCAGGAAAATAGAATTACAGCATTTTTATAACAGATAGTCTCAAGTGTATGTACCTTCTACATGACCTAAGGACTAAATAGCTGAAAATACAAAATGGCTCATAGTACCTCTTGCCCACAGTTTGGATATCTTTGGAACATTGTACTATATAGAATAAAGGTACCTCTCTCTGGGTGATTAGATTATTGATGGAACCTATCACTAGCAAGTTTTCAAACTTGGTGCATTTTAACTGGGTAGAACAGAGTGTTTAAATGGATGCCTGACTTTGAAAATATCTTCAGTGTTCCTAATTAAAGTTCTCTTACTATCTTATTTTTAATATCACAATGTAAAATGTGCATAGAAATTGCAAACACTGGAGTCAAAAGCAGCAGAGATTGATGACAGTTCTTTCACTAACTCTAAGATGTTATTTGGGGATAGGAAAGTAAGTTTTATGAAATAGATTTGATTGAGTGAGAAAGTAAATTTTACCAGGCTTTCCATATTTGGGAAAGAGATTTATGATTCTAATCTGAATAGCTCTCTCAGGAAGTCTAGGTTCCCACTGAACACAGGAAATAATGTATTTTTCTATAACTGTAAAGGACACATTATGTATTAAAGAGGATATCTGAAAGTCAGTGTGTTTTGTGGCAATTCATCTGCACTATTAAATTAAATAGATGATAGCAATTTTTATAGTTTTCAAAGTGATATTAAGTATCAAATTAGCAGGTTTTACAAGTAGATCCCTTTTAAGATGTCTTCTTATAAAGCTCATGATTAATTGCAAGGATATCCATATGTAGTAGCATTATCTATGCCATCTTTAGATGCAAATGGAGTACCCAGGACTTCAGGGGCCATGCTATTTCTGTTTGCTACTGTATTACCAATTTTCATGTCAAGGGAATTGTCTAGTTTTGGTTCATACATATTCCCTGAAAACTGCTATTTTCTTTCTCTAGACGCATGATTCTCTTGTCTTTATACAAATGATAATAACACACGAATTTTAAATGGCAAAGCACAATAACTGATACATTAAAAAATTAATCATATCTAAATATTGTATAATATAACTATATAAAATTTCATTTATCTTTAGAAAATATGTCTAGCCAATACTACAAAGGATATCTCCATAGTTTATCCTCATTATATGGTTATAGTAGATGACTAGGTTTGCTGTTTGAAAATTGTAAAATAGAAATATGCATAAAAAGCTAATGGAGTAAACTAAATAAATTTGTAGCACATACTTTTAGTTTTGAGCTTGATGACAATATTTGGGTGGTTGTAGCCCACTGAGGGGTCCTGGTGTGGTATTGTAGGATAAGCACTGGAATGCTAACTGCAAGGTCAATGGTTTAAACTCTCTAGGTGATCCTTGGAAACCCTATGCAGTGTTGCTGAGTCAGAACTGACTGATGGGCACTTAACAACAACTATATTATTGGTGAAAATGGTTGTTGTTGTTGTTACGTGCCGTCGAGTCGGTTCCGACCCATAGCGACCCTGTACAGGGTTTCCGAGGGTGTAAATCCTTACGGGAGTAGAAAGCCTCATCTTTCTCCCGCGGAGCAGCTGGTAGTTTCGAACCGCTGACCTTTAGGTTCGCAGCCCGATTCGTAACCACTACGCTACTGAAAATAAGATGCTTTAAAAACAAAAACAAAAACAAAAACCTTCTACTAATGCATTGCAAAATCTATCTCTATGAAGATGGCATACCAAAGGGTACTTTGATTTCATAGGTTGATTTATAGTTCAAGCTCTAAACCAGTTATTTTAATAGGAAAAAATGATACCAGTGTTTTCTGTTTGTTGTTATAACATGATGTTCTGATGTTTTGATGTTCCCTCTAGAAATTTCCTGTGACAAAGTATTGTTTCTGTTTTTCCTCCTTTTAAAAGATCTTTTACACAATGATTCTCTATTGGTCCTTCCTTGGAGGGTCAAGATTCTTTCAATGGGATGTTTAATTCTCTTACTGCTCATACTATAGTTTTGAGCTTTGTTGCGGCTGTCTTTCCAAGGAAGGTTCGTTCACAAGATTTCTCTTGAATATATTTTATTTCTTAACAAACATCTTTGCTTTCACAAGCTTTATGATGGGTTTATACTTTTTACAAGATGCCTTTTAAAAAACATGTATAATTCCCCAGCAGTCTTTTAAAATAGAGTCAGAATACTTTTCTACTGGAGTTTTACCCCAAAGGCTAGTATGTTATATATATTTCCTGCTTTACTTTTCATTTTAAAAGATTTATTCCTAATCCCAGGCATATTAGACCATTATTCAGACAGAGTATCGAGTTTTCTTGGCCTCAGTGGCATACTGGCAGTCTGCATCTTACCACAAGAGTAGCTAGAAGCAGGTCTCTGCCCTGTAGGTGGTTCAGCCAGAGAAGTTTCACTCTTCCAGGTGGGAAATCAACCTGTCAGGAAGAGTCATGGAAACATGATTAGTTTACTAACTTCATTAAATGAAAACGTTTGTAACACAGGGTTCCCTTTCCTCTCAGTGCCTGCCATTGCTAAACAATCCTGCGTTTCATGGACTGAGTGGATTGCCATGTGTATTCCCAGCAGGAGAACATTCCAGAAGGCTTGTGGGTTTCCTTTACCTTGTGATCTTGTGCACTTCATGTTCAATGACCTATTTTGGTGATTCCTTATTCCCTCCCTTTCTCAATAACCTAAAACCACAGGTACACTAATTAGGAATAAAGAGAAATGGAGGTTACCCTACTCATTTCAGATCTTGATAAATATATATATAAAATCACCTTTTCCTACAGAGCATTTCTAGTGGCTAGACTCATCGACCCCCAAGGTTTGCCTTAGTTTCCCAGAAGAAACTCTCCAAAATGAGAGCAAATTAAATGTCTTCAAAAAGGATAGATTTCATTATTCAAAATGCTTCATGTTGGGGAATGGGTGCTCCTGAACTCTTATTTAAATGTGTTTAGAGCTGCATCCTTATAGAAGATTTTTAAGTATACATTCGGTTGCTTGGTGGTACTTTAAACTGTAGAAAATTTAAACCAAATGTCTATATAGTTCCACCCTGCAACCCAAGTTTTACACAGTAGGCAGTAGATTATTTAAATGCTAGGAGTGGCTTTTTAATCTTTAATTCACTTTCTATTTTAAAATACAAAGAGTAACCATTTATTTTCTACTTATAATTATTTCAAAAGCATTATCAAATGACCTACACTATTTACTTAAATACTTTTTAAAATTATCACATGAACACACACAAAACCTCATTCAAGTAGGAAGAAACATATTTTCCTGTCCTAAGTAAGGAATTTTGAAGAAAGAGTTCTTTCTTAGTAATAGAATTCGCACACTCTGTTTACCATTGTTGAAAGAGTTATAGAACAGATAAGTAAAAGTGCTTGTTTACTCTTTAATATTTATAGTTATTGGATAAGATATTACTCATACTGGATGGTACTCACAATTAATTTATTTTTATACTTCTTTTTTTATCACTACCTAGAGATACTTAATTAATGGGTTAGAAAGGTGTTTAATAAATGTACAAATGATGGTGCTAAAATTTCAAGTAAATGACTCAATTTCTTTAGTATTCAGTGAAGCAAGTTAGTCTGCAAGATGATTTTCAATGTAAGACGTTACCTAATTGATTTTTTTTTCTTTTCTTTTTAACAACTGTTTCTTAATAAGGCCATTTGTCTCAATAGTGAACGCTACATACTTATCTGGTATGGTCTTGAAGTAAAAGTAGGATCAATATGTTATATATGATGCAGCTCCAAAAAGTTAATGTAAAAATTCCCGTATCTTTTAATTCAATTTTTACACAAACCTTTTTATATTTGACTACCAATTTATCTTCCTATTAAATATTGGTTATAGTCCTCTTTACTAAATCAAAGAAAAAAATAACAATATACATTTTCCCCCCTAAGGACTACCATACACTGCTTTGGGAAAAGCCACTGTAGATTATATACAATATGAAAAGGATATTTACATCAACAATAGAAAACAATTCTTAAACATATAAAATCATATATCTAACAGTGTTTTATTGTCCTTCCAACATATGAACTGTCTTTTATTCATTTCACTTGTAAATGCAGAAAGAATTAAACATATTTGTAACAACTATTTATAAAATATATAGAATTATAATATTTCCAAATCTTTATCCTATTTAGATGTGTATGTGTTTAAGAGGATGCATGTTTATGATGGGAAAAAGTTAAATACTATAATAGCAAGGCAGAGAATTCATGTAATAGCACAAAACATAAATTACAGGCTTGCTTCCTGGCAATATGAGAAGATTTATTTAGTAATGTTTCAAATTTTATAATAACTTCTAAATAGGTTATATATATATATAAAATGCTGCTATTTCAGTTAGGAATTCAAATTGGCCTTTTAGGTTTTTGTTTTGTTTTTGTTTTTGTTTTTTCTAAGAGGGTTTAAGGAGTAAGTAGTTACAGAGAGTCTGTCTATAACCTGGTGATGCTAGTATAGAGGATTAAAAAGAAAAAATGGGATGGGGTCTCTCAAGGGGTGGCACTGTCACTATGTTTCTTCTGCCTGTTGTACAGCTTAGCAAATCAAAACACTTGAGCGGTGACAAGTGACGTTTCTATTCCCATCAATCAGTATTGAGTGAACTATTCTACAGGAGATGATTACTTTTCAGAGAGTCAAGTGTGGCATAATTGGATTTAAGTTGAATTAAGGGATCCATCAATGTAGCTACAAGGCATGGCTTCTGTGCATGAAGGCATCTGTCCTCTATTTATGATGTCTCAACTACATATACTGACATGAACTATATAAAGGACATACCATTTAGTTGTTGTTGTTGTTAGATGCCAGTGAGTCGGAACTGACTCATAGCGACCCCATGCACAGCAGAATGAAAAATGTCCGATCTTGGGCCAACCTCACTACCACTGCCACGCTTGACGCCACCAATGATGCCACCTGGCTGACCCATCGCATTGGGAGTCTTCCTCTTTTTCTCTGACCCTCCACCTTACCCAGCATGACATCCTTCTCCAGCGACTGTTCTCTCCGGACAACGTGTCCAAAGTATGAGAGATGAAGACTAGCCATCTTGACCTCCAAGGAGTACTCTGGCTGCACTTCTTCCAAAACAGATCTATTGGTTCTTTTGGCAGTCC
>NW_006408586.1:10138011-10227002 GCF_000296735.1 Chrysochloris asiatica
AGCAATTGATGGTCTGTTCCACAATCTGTCCCTGGCCTTTGTTTTGATTGATGATATGGAGCTTTTCCATCACCCCTTTACACAGATGTAATCAATTTGATTTCTGTGTATTCCATCTGGTGAGGTCCATGTGTATAATCATCTATTATGCTGTCTAAGAGCTCTGGTAGCATAGTGGTTATGAGTTGGACTGTGAACCACAAGGTCAGCAGTTTGAAACTACCAGCGGTTCCGCAGGAGAAAGATTAGGCTATCTGCTCCCGTAAAGATTTACAGCCTCGGAAACCCTGTACAGGGTCACTATGGGTTGTAACCGACTCGACACCCCTTAACAACAACAACAACAATGCTGTCTAAAGAAGGTATTTGAACAAATCATTGATTTTGCAGAATTCTCTTGTGTGATCTACATCATCATTTCTATCACCAAGGACATGTTTTCCAACTACTGATCCTTCTTCTTTGCTCCCAACCTTTGTATTCCAATCACCAGTAATGATCAATGCATCTTGATTGCATGTTTGTTCAGTTTGAGATTGAAGAAATCTGCTGCCTACTCCTATAAAAATTTGCAGCCAAGTGTTGTTAACTCTATATAGGGTTGCTGTGAGTCACAATCCACTGGATGACAGATGGTTTCTTTGACATGGAAACCATATGTACTTTTATTGCACTAAGTTACTTCCATTATTTGTAATGTGACATAATAAATGAAGCAAGCATGCTTTCTTTACAACCTTACCTTATTCAATCTTAAATTCATTCTTGGTGGTGTTCTCAAATGCCATAGAACTGATTGTAGAAACCCCATGTTATGAAGTACAATTGCACCCTTTGGATTCTGTAGGATGAGCACTCAACTGAAATATCAGTTAGAACTGCATGATTGATGGTTCCCATCTACCAGTCACTTCTCTGCAGATCCTATACAGGGTCACTATGAGTCAGAACCAACTCAACAGCACTTGGCAATTTTTATGAGAGATCACCAGGTCTATCTCCCACTAAGCCACTAGTGGGTTCCAATGACAAACACTCATTTGGCAACTGAATGCTTAACTGATACACCACTGTTGTTACTATTAAGTTCTGTGTAGTTAGTTCTGAGGAATAGCTGTTGAGTTTGAACCATAACCTTTGCCACAAGTGTTTTTCCTACTGCACCACACTAGAATTCCCAATGTAACACTATTGTTGTTACGGTCTGTCGAGTCAGTTCCGATTCACAGCAACCCCTCATAGGGTTTCCAAGGAATGACTAGTGGGTTTGAACCCCTGACCTTATTTAAACTAACCTTGCAGTCCATTACTTATCCTATAGCAACACACCAGGAATTAAGATGTACAACTAGGGAGCTCTGGTAGCGTAGTGGTTACTAATTGGGCTGCGAACCGTAAGGTCAGCAGTTTGAAACTACCAGCTGCTTCGTGGGAGAAAGATGAAGCTTTCTACTCCTGTCAAGATTTGCAGCCTTGGAAACCCTGTACAGGGTCGCTACGGGTTGGAATTGACTCAACAGCACTTAACAACTAGGGCACCTTAATTCATTCTTACATTGAGCAAATATCTACTGAAGAGCAATTTTAAGAAAATAATGAATTTTTCATGATGTTGAATTGGAGACACAAATGTATTCTCATTAAAAGAGAGAACCTGGCATTCAACAAAATTATTGAACTATACTCAATAAAGACTGATTCAATGAGTGAATGAATGAATATGCCACTTCAAACAGATCTAATGTCTATGGAACTCAGTAATAATATATCATAAATAATTATGTATAATTTTCTAACTAATAGGATTCCCATTTAAATCATTTAAAATCAAGTAGGCTTTCAGCATCTTAAAATTTTATTCATTAAAAAAATTTTAAACTACCCAAACCTCAGGTAAATAAAATTTCAAAACAGAATGAAGAAGAAGCATCAGAGAATGGAAGAATGACAAAATCTGTTATACTGTTAAACAACCAAAAAATGTAACATGGTATTAGAAAATCACTGTTGTTCATGTGTGCTAAGTTAATTTGGAGCATAACTACCCTATATAACAGAGTAATACTGACACCAGTGAGTTTCCTAGGCTGTAATCTTTTCTTTTTTAATTGTAGCAATGTTTATATAAGAAAATACTTGCCCATTCAACCCTTTTTATATGAACAATCCAGCCACACCAACTATGTTGCACAAACATCACCACAATCCATTTCCAAATCTCTCCTGTCTGCACCTCCCCCCAACCTTCTTTTCTTTCATTTATCTTTTGTAGGAAAGTCACCAATGGTGTGTTTTAATTAGAAATAACTACCAGAGCTCCTATTTCAAGTACCTAGGGGGAAAAAAAGACCAAGAAAAAGAAAGGAATTACCTTTTTTTTTTTTCTTTTCATTTTAACTTTGTTCTTTGTCACCCTAGTTAGCACATGTCTGCACTTTAGCTAGTGAGTTAATTCTCTTCCTTCTTACCCTTGGTAACCATCCTTGTTGTTGCTGTTAATTACTGTCGAGTTGGCTCTGACTCATAGCAACCCCATATAGGGTTTCTGAAGAGCGGATGGTGAATTTGAATCGCCGACCTTATGGTTACAAACTGACCTTGCAGTCCAGTGCATTATTCCACAGTGCCAGACCTGGACTCTGGTAAATATCATAGAATGCTTATTATAGTTTGACAACCTTTCCTTGACTTTTTATAGTAGTCATATCATATAATAGGTGTCCCTTTGTAACAGACTAATTTTCATTCAGCATAATGTCCTCTACATTCCTCCATGTTATGTGATGTTTTGCAGATTCATTCTTTTTCTTCAATGTTGCATAATATTCTATTGTGTGTATGTACCAAAGTTTGTTGAACCATTCCTCTGCTGAGTCGGAACCAACTTGATGACACCTAACATAAGAGAAATTTTTGTATTTGTGTGCGTATGTATACAAGGATAAGTTAAAATATTATTGTTAAAAAGTGATTTTTGTTGTAAAGTGCTGTCAAGTAAATTCTGATCCATAGCTATCCTGTATAGGATTTCTGAGGAGTGACTGACGAGCTTGAACCACTCACTGACTTTGAGGTTCAAACCAACTTTGCAGTCAAACCAGAACCACACTAGGAGTTCAAAATGATCAAAACCTTTATTAAATAAACATTTCAAAATGTGAAGCTATTGTGTCTCAACACATCCTCTATATAAGTCTACATATTACTGAAGGCATTAAAAGGGCAATTTTGGTATCCTCAAGAGATCAAATTTTGTTCCTTTTAAATGTTCCTTGAGGACATTTTAGGAGCAAAAAAAAAAATAACAATATTAGGCCTGTGGAGTGGATGAGGTAAAATTATCCAACAAATTTCTTATGAAACAGTCCTTGCTACCCTGGAAGAATGAGCAGGTGCATTGTTGTGATAGGAAAAAATAAGAATAGAAACAAAACTCTGTGCAACTTGAAACTCTCCTGGCTTTTTTTTTTAAATCACCAAGTTAGTTTTCAGTTTTCTTAAAACTTCCTTCTAGTAAACCATTCTGTATATTTCAAGAAAATCTATCAAGATTACCCCCATGGAACTGCAAAATGGTCCAACTTCTCTGGAAAGCAATATGGCGCTTCCTCAGATGGTTGGAAATAGAAATACATTATGATTCAGCAATGCTTCTACTTGGTATCTACCCACAAGAAATATGATCCACAACACGAGAAGATATATGCATACCAATGTTCATAGCAGCACTATTTACAATAGCAAAAAGATGGAGGCAGCCAAAGTGCCCATCAACTGAAGAATGGATAAACAAACTGTGGTACATATACACAATGGAATACTATGCTACCTTGAAAAATACCAAGGAAGCTGCAAGCCACTGCTTGACATGGATGAACCTTGAAGACATTATGTTGAGTGAAATTAGTCAGTCACAGAAGGAAAAATACTGCATAGGACCACTACTGTAAAAGACTAAGACAAAGAACCCGTACTAAAGGGGGGTGGATTCTTTATTGGTTGCTGGGATGTGGGGTGGGGAACAAGGGGAGGGAGGGGAAGGTGGAGCACAGGGCAGGGAATAGACACAGGATAGTTTGGGTGCTGGGGAGGAGGACAATATACAAGAAGGGAGAGGAGAATGGAAGAACAAAGCAGATGGGAGAACAATTAGGCAGGTTTGGAAGGGCTAAGTGGGACAGAGGTAAAGAATGATGTATGCACAACCTTGGAACAACAGGGCTCTAGGATACAGAGACTGAGACATGGTTGTAATGGGGAAAAGTGGGGAATAATGTTAAGTTGCTTGACTGTTTTTTGAATCTTGTTTTTCCTTGCATTACTTTGTAAAGTGGACACTGGAGGGGGAGAGAAAGGAATAGCCAGAAACATCACCATCAAAAGCTTGTAAGTCCATTTTCTGCCTATAACTGATTGAAATACCTAAAATGGGGCTACAATGTGCCCAGTGAAGGAGGCTTCCTTCAGAGCCTATACATTGCATAAGACTATAGGTGGAAACCTGAACCACATCCAGATCTCCAGAGATGGAAAATTTCTGCTTGAAAGGATGAGCAGACCAACCTGGAGCAGCTAGAAGAACAGAAGAAACTTCTTGAAAGAAAGACCTATAGGAAAAATTCAAAACAATATGGGCAGACCGACTGTTACTACAAGAACAAACAAGTTGCTTGCCCAGGAGACATCAAGGCAAGTGGTCGGGTCCCCTCAGTGAAAACCCCTTTCCAGGTCTAAGACTCAACGGGATATACGTTCTGATTGGTGACGAGCGTCGTCACCAATAAGTGGAAGTGAGGGAAAAACAGCAATGAAGCTGCAAGCTAAGCCCTACAATGTTCAATAGACTCCTGTAAACTTGGGTGAAGACCTGGTTGGCCAGCAGTGTTGCAGAGGGACTCTTGGGCCCAGAGTCAGTGACATAGCCACAGAGGACTAGAGTGGATAGTGAAGCATCCAGCTGATAAAAAGAGAAGGCATATGGGTAGGAACACCCACACTTGCAAATAATATCCACTTGACCTGGCTTCAAGGACTGGATGATCAGAGCTCAACCAGAAGAAGAAAGAAGAGGAAAAAAAGAGTAATCTGATGCAATTTGATGAACTTGACCTACACCTATGGATGCAGTAGCTCAAAAGAGGGAACAAATCCTTACAGCAAGGATCATTCCCACCCCCTCCATACACAGACTAGACAGGGATGGGCAACTTGGACATTGGCTACCCAAAGTGGGGGGAATACAAAGGCAAGAAGTGACTGGCTTACAAGCTTTCAAGAGGGAACCTAGAGTTAGAGGACATGAAGAAAGGTAGAATCGCCACTGAGTAGTATCCAATCTGTCTAGGTGGGGCTGATGAAATGAAAAGCGGATAGGTCTCTTAAGATTCAATAATGAATAACTGTTATCAGGACTGCTAGTAAGGGTTGGAAGTGTAAAGGTAAACGTTTTTGTAGCAAGGAGGGGAGTGATTAACTTTTCAGTCTATGAGCTGAAGTCCCTGGGACCATCAAGGGAGAAGAGGGGAGAGTGGGACCCTACCCAGAGAAGCAGTGATGCCTTAGATGGAGGTAGAGATGATGACATGGAGAGATGGAGCAGTTGGGGAATTTAGACACAGAAAGGGAGAGGGGCTGTGTGCTGGGGGGTGGGCTTGTAGTGTATACCCTTTGGTTGGTTGATGATGCATGGAGGGGATTGTAACCATGGCAATGAAAAGATATGCAATAGGATGAATGTAAAACTAATGTTTTTCCCTTTAAACTATCATATAATTCACAATAAAACATTAAAAAAAAAGAGTACTCCCATGGAATTCCACTAAACATTTACCATAACCTTTTGAGGTGACCTCTGTACTTTGAATTTAACTGGTCCAGCAGATCCCCTCAGAAGCCACTGTTCAATTTTACCTTTTTTGGAAGGCACATTGCAGAAACTGAGACAAGTGTATTCTTGAAACAACTTGCTTGTATCCATCCAATGATCATAGAGACATGTTTAAACATTGTTTGGAATAAACCATGAATATATGAACTGGAAAGCTAGTAGCAATACTTTTGACATGTCTTTCTGTGTGTGGGTTTTTTTTTGTTTGTTTGTTTGTTTTTGTGTGTGTTGTATTTATTGCAGTTGTATGAGCTTCTGAATTACATTTGTCACAGGTGTAGTCATGCAAAACAATTATTGCACACCCAGTCAATAAACACCTGGAATGCATGCAGATATAAGGAATTGCTTTCAGTTGAAGTATTGGTCAAGTACACCTTTTAACTTGTCTTTATATGTAACAGAAAGACTTTATTATAGATGGAGTACAATCTATAGCAACATAGAGAAAGCTGGTGTGGGACTTCAGGTTTTTTGATGTTGGAAGTCTTTTAAGTCTGGGACTTCAGAGAATTCTGTGAATAAAGGTTCCTGAAGCAGAAGAAAAAATGTTTTTTAT
The DNA here is from genome assembly GCF_000296735.1 of Chrysochloris asiatica. Lineage (NCBI taxonomy): Eukaryota > Metazoa > Chordata > Mammalia > Afrosoricida > Chrysochloridae > Chrysochloris > Chrysochloris asiatica. The sequence goes on from NW_006408586.1 coordinate 10,144,458, forward strand.
TCCTGGTATTTCTCCTGTGAATCCTGGTTTGGAGATGAGGGTGGGGCATATGGCACACTTCAGTAAGATAAAGTAGCACACACACAAACCTAATGAGGTTTTAGTGTCCAACTCTGTAGAACAGAGCATAACAGTTTCATATGAATTTCAAGTTTGGTATGGCACTGTAGGGATGAGCCCTGGACTGCTAACTGCAAAGTTAATGGTTCAAATCCACCAGTCGCTCCTCAGAAACCCTATGCAGAGTCACTATCAGTTGAAACCAGCTCCATAGCACTTAACAATGACAACAATCTTAACAAAAGCAGAATACCACATCTTTCTCCTGTGGAGCAGCTGCATCACAATTTCCATTAGCAGCAGAGCTCTTACCTGCGGTATCACCAGGGCTTTTTAGAAGAAAGTAGCACATTTCTATATTGTTATTGTTTTAAGAGTCATTGAGTTGGTCCCAACTCACAGCAACCCTGTGTAGGGTTTCCAGGAGCAGCTGGTGGGTTTGAACAGTTGAACTTGCAGTTAACATTCCAGTGCTTACCGGCACCAAGCCAGGACTCACAAAAGGTACTATATATGCTTCCGCTAGTGTAGTGGTTACGAATTGGGCTTACAATCTTCTGAAGACAAAGTACCAATGACGATACTGGGGGAAAAAGTTTAATTACAAAGTTTTTACTTTGCTGAAAAAAAGCTGTTAATTTTCCTCCAGAAGTATAAGTTTCCAATTGCCAGCACCCTGTTTACCTAAAAATATATTTCCAGCCCACTTGATAGCAGTGAATATTTTTTAGGGGGGGTGGGAGTGCTAAGAAAAAAAATGTTCTGAATTATAATTTGGAATAAATTTAAGCTAACTCTGAGATATAAATAGAAATCATGGTCTGGTATTAAAGCACATTGGGATTTTCAAAGCAAGTATATCATTTTTATACTTAACATCCCACCAATGCCTTACTTTAAATTTGCTGAATGTGTCACTGAGTCTTTGTGTCCCATTTCCTTGATGCTAACAATGAAGACGTTTTATGTGTACAGTGTAACACTCATTAAGTAAGAGCACTGGCAAGATAATGAAGTGACAGTCCAAAAAAGTCAGGCAAAACACACCCTTTCCTTACTGTATTTTGACTCATAAAGACAAATCTCAGTGCTGAGAACTACGGAAATCAAAGTGAAAGGGAAATTATAGTTTCTTCACAGATATTTGATACTCAGCTGCTCCTGCATACTTGAAACATCTCCAGTGCATTTTATGTCTGCACTAGAATTGGACAAAGGAAATAATTGAAATTAAAGCAATGGAATGTTCAGCTTTTAATTTTTGATTTAAAAATAATGCAGTTTCTTGATTGCATGGTTTACAGCTTTTAAAAAAAAGTCCTAGTAATTTTCAAAGTTTTCCGTGTCAGATTTACAAACTCTAGCTTCTGGTTATGTATCGTATAGTATAAATACAGGATCTTATGTTGTAAGAGTGCATATTTAAATTTTTAATAACTCATTATATGATGGATGTTAATAAAATTTGTTTCATGAACATATATACAGTAATTATCGGAACTGTATGTGAATGGTAGTGGCAGTGATTGAGTGCCATTTAGTTGGTTCTGATTCATAGTAACCCTGTAAAGGGTTTCCAAGGCTGTGATTCTTCACAGGAGCAGAAAACCTCACATTTCTCCTGTGAAACAACTGGTAGATTCAAACTGCTGACCTTGGAGTTATCATCCTGCTCCTAATCTGCTATGTTTGTATGTGAATGGAGATTTAAAAAAAAATTATACCTAAAGCTCACATTTGCAGTTGTTATTACAGGATGCTGATATTTCTGGATCACATGTCTATTTTCATTTTTAAAACTCCAAACTAATTTTCTTTAACAAATTGCACATTTGAAAAGTGTTATCAATACAGCTGAAAACATTTTTGATCTGTTCTTTCAATATCAGGAGATTGAATGCAAATTTTGGTAGTCAGGTAGCTGATAAACTCAGTCGAGAATATCTGAAATATTTAGACTTGCTGGGGAAAATGTGATTTCAAATAGTGACATTTTTATCTATACTCAACTGTTTTCAGATATGTAACTTTAGTGATTTAAGTTTAAAGATATTTGTGCTGCTGATTTTAAATAATTAACAACTTGGTTTCCCCCAAGTACTTTGTCCTTGAGTAAAACAGTAATTTTCTAATGCTGTCATTTCCTTTCAAGCTCCCCCAAACATCCAACACTCTGTTTCAACAGCCATAAGTGCCTTTTTTGGTACACCTAACGAGAAATTCAATTGTTTTTGTTGTTGTAAAGTGTTCTCCAGTTGATTCCAACTCATATTGACCCTGTATAGTGTTTCTGAGGAAGAGCTGGTGGGCTTGAACTGCTGACCTTGTGGCTCACAGTCCAGCGCTAATCCTATAGCAACACACCAGGGGACCTCCTAAAAAATTATGGACAGTATTGTAAGAGTAAGAATTCTAGAACATTTACTTATGTTTATGGAAAACCTGTAAGGAGCTCTGGTGCGTAGTGGTTACGAATAGGGCTGTGACTCTTAAAGTCAGCGGTTTGAAACTACCAGCTGCTCCGCGGGAGAAAGATGAGGCTTTCTACTCCCGTAAAGATTTACACCCTAGGAAACCCTATACAGGGTCGCTATGGGTCGGAACCGACTCGATGGCACATAACAACAACAACAACAATGGAAAACCTGTATATACACCAAGAGTCAATCACTGGAACAGAACAAGAGGATACTGTATTATTTAAAATCAGGAAACGTGTGAATCAGCGTTGTATCTTTTCAATGTGCTAACTCCATCTGCATACTGAGAAAATAATCCAAGAAGCTAGACAACATGAAGAAGAATGTGGCATCAGGATTGGAGGAAGACAGATTAACAACCTTTGATACGCAGATGATACAATTTTGTTTTCTGAAAATGAAGACGACTTAAAGTACTAACGAAGCACAAAACTTACAGCTTTCAATATGGATTGTACCTCAACATAAAGAAAACAGTAATTCTCACAGCTGGACCAATAGACAACATCATAATAAATGTTGAAAGTATTGAAGTTGTCAGGGTTTTATGCTGCTTGGATCCGTGATCAACATCCATGGAAGCTGCAATCAAGAAATTAAATTTGCTTCAAAAGACCTCTTTAAAGGGTGAAAAAGCAAAGATGTGATTTGAAGGACTAAGATTTACCTGACTCGAGCCATGGTCTTTTTAATTGCCTCATATGCATGTGAAAGCTGGACAATAAATAAGGAAGTCTAAAGAATTGATGCCTTTAAATTCAGGTGCTGGTGAAAAATATTGAATGTTCTATAGATAACCAGAAGAACAAACAAATCTGTCTTGAAAGAAGTACAATCAGAATGATTCATAGAAGCAAGGATGACAAGATTTTATCTGAAGTATTTTTTGGATATGTTATCATGAGGTACCAGTCCCTGTAGAAGGGTACCAGGCCTATTTTCAAATGGGAAAATTGAGGAAATGATCTCAGTTTATACAGATAGGGATCAACCTAATTGTACTGTGAATTTTACCTCAATTATCCCTTCTCCATACCCCATTAGTCTCCATAATTGGGACACTGACCTTGAGTTTTCTATAGAAATAGAAGAAAATACACTGCTTATTCACTTGCTCATCTTTTATTTGATGGCTAATATATACCTGAATATGGTAATGTAGATGTGTACCTGAATGACAAGAAAGCATACTAAAATTTAATATATAAAAAAGTAGAAGATAATCTAAACTGTGCATGCTTTCTAATATAAAATGATTTTTCAAAAGCAACAAAAGGATATAATTTTTTAAAAAAACATTTGTTCAGTTCAATGTTTATGTATAATAGTTACCAGGATGAAAAACAATTTTTCACATAGTGTTGTTTATTCAGCCTGGGGTGTATTTGCATTTACTTTGAAAAATATAATGCTCTCTGTGAGAAAAACATCTTTCTAAATGGATGTGCCATACTATTACTTAGAAGGACATGAATGATTACAGCCTTAAACTGGTAATATGCCTTCCTGATACAAATATGGGGCTACGATGCTGTATAATGTTGACATTTATAGCCACTTTCATAGACTTTATATCAGATCTTTGAGTGGATACAAAGTAAACTGTGTATCTATTTGAAAGTGCCTGTATGTGGACAAGCACAGCAACCAATGTGCAATGAAAAATGTTATAGATTTCAGTGTTCCATTATTGTTTGTTGTTTTAAAGTCAATGGAAACATAGATTTGAACCAGTGCTTTTGTCAGCAAGTGATGGCTATCACCTCACAATATCCTTAGATAACATACCCAACCAAAGGTCTCTGTAATTAGACTGATAATAAATGCTGTTTATGCTAGTCTTGAAAATTACTGGGCATATTATATTCAGAAATACTGTAATGGTTTTACAAGTGACACACTGCATTTCTTCAGTGTTACAGGAGAATGAGGTTTTAATAGTTTCAAGAATTACCAAGATAATTAAAGACTATACCTCAAAATGTAAAGTGTGTTTATTTAAAATTAGTGTTGTAGATGCTTCCAAATACTTTTAAATATTGTTAGGTTTTAGGAATCAAAGAATTCTGAAGGCATTTTCAACCTTAATATTGATGATGAAATATCATGTTAATTATGATATAACAATTGATATAATAACATTAGTAAAGAACATAATAAATAATAGACAGTGACCTTTGCATCATGTAATCAATTTGCTCTCAGCTACTGATCATAATGTTAACAGTGCTAATCCTCCACACTGTATCACAGAAGAAAGGCCTGGAACTCCACTTCTGTAAGATTACAACCATTGAAACCCGACAGAGCACAGTTCTACTCTGACACACATAAGGTCGCCGCCAGTCAAATTTACTTGACAGCAATGGGTTTGGTATGACAGATGGGTTGCAAGTGCTTTACATATATTAATCCATGTAGTTATCATAAGATGAATACTGGTGCTACCCCTATTTTGCAAGCTAAGGACTGAAACACAGAGAGATGAGTTGACATGCTTATGGTCATAGAACTAACTAGTAAGTGATGTCCACATATCTTAGATCATTAAGATGTGTACCAAAACATGTTGCTGCAGAGCCAATTTTGACTCAATGTGAGCCCATGTGTTTTAGAGTTTAATTATGCTTTGTAGATTTCCCAACCTATTGATGTTTTTGTTTTGTTTTGTTTTTGAAAGTAGATTGTCAGGCTTTTCTTCTGAGGCACATCTGGGTGAATGCAGACCTCCAACATTGAAATGTGTAGAATTTAGCTTTTCTTTCCTTAAATTCCTTTAGATAGTGTGGAGAATCTGGGATGGTTGAAAGAAGCTGGGGCTTTGTTCCACCTTTTGTTCTTTATTCATACAGACAGCTCAGAATGCTAATTAAATTGCCTTATGGTTGGCTGAATTTGGTATTAAAGTTGGAACTAAAAATTAATGCTTTCAGAATTTACTCCTGAGGGTGTTTCTATGAATAAGAAATAAATTATATGTAGTTTATTAAAGCAATTCATCCTTTATAATGGGATCACGGACATAAAGACTGTATCAGGCAAGTTTAATTTAGAACCTTGAACAAATTTTTATTCTGTTGCAAATTTCTCTGAGAAACACACATATACACACACATGATTCCTTGTTATTGTTGTCATTATGAGCTGGTGTCCAGTTGGCCCCCACTCAAGGGAAGTCCATCACAAGTAACAGAATGCTGCCCAGTTCTGTGCCATCCACGTGATCTGTTGCAGATTGGATCCATGTGGTCCGTTGAGTTTTCATTGGCTGATTTTCAGAAATCGATCATCAGACCTTTTTTACTAATCTGTCTTAATGTGGAAGCTCTGTTCAAACTTATTCATCATCATAACAACATGCAAGCTCACACTGACAGATAACTTGTATGAAGAGCATTGTTTGGAAATTAGACATGGATTTCCCAAATGAAAGGAGCACATTCTACCACTGAGCTACCAATGTCCCCATGTGAATACATGTGCGTACATACACACACACACTTTTATTTTAATTTTTTTTTTTTGTATTTATCGAGTCTCATGTTAGAATTTAGAGTCCTGGTGTGGTGCTGTGGGTTAATGCGCTGGACTGCAAAGTCACTTTGAACCACCAGGTTGGCAGTTCAAGCTCACCTTCTCAGAAACCCTATATAGGGCGGGTATGGATCAGAATTGACTTGATGGTACTTAACAACAACAAAAATGTTAGAAATTAAATTGTATATAATTTTAAGATTTCTATTTGTGGCAAGAAATAACATATTAAATATAAGTGCGTGTGTTTGTACTCATGGGGATGTTGAGACTTACAAAGACACATTCACACAAAAAGGACAAGAAATGCAGAGTGTTTTTAAACAAAAACATATGGATTTTTAAAAACTTATCAAAGTCATGTATGTTAACCAATTCTATAATTATTTCTGGAGCCCCTGAGGGGTGCAAATGGATAATGTGCTTATTAGCAAAAGGCAAGATTAGAGGTTCCAGTCTGCCCAGTGGTGCTTTGGGGGAAAAAAAATAAAATAAAATAAGATCTGGCATTTTGTTTTCAAAGAGCAGGTTGAAAACCCTATCAACCACAGTTACACTCTGACATATGTGGCATAGACAACAGTCAGAATAAACTTGGAGGCCAGTATTTCCAATGAATGTTTGAGTCTTTTTGTCAAATTTGCTTTGATATACTTTACATTCCTCTCGCTCATGTATCACACAATATAATGTCTCATCAGAACTTTGTGTAGAAAAATGTGTTTTTCCATATGTAACATGCATAGCTTAGAAAAAATGGACACATCCTCTTAAAGAGGATGTCTTGAAGATATAACGTAAAATATAATTGCAAGTTATGACAAAGAATTGTAATGAGTAATAATGTAAAAGGTACATATTCTTACTTTTTGATCTCATAATTTTTTGGCGTAATTAAAAGAAAAATTCAATTAGTGTTGATTTACAGTGAAACTTCATCTGATTGCCAAGGAGTTTGAAGACATATCCATAAATAAAATTCACATGTACCCATCAAGTTAGCTTTGGTTTTCAAGGATTTTCAAGGATTTGTCATTACTTCGCTGTTGCTATAAGATGAATTATTCAGATTAAAATTATAATTGTAGTTACTCTCTGATAAAAGGATTCTGCAGGTACCTTTCATTCTATTTTAGATTTAGAGCATGTATTTTGTAATCCAAACAAATTAAACTCATAAATGCATATTTTTAGATATGATGTAAGCACCATATTTTATATTATGGATTTTTAATTGCAGATTTCTTTGAGGAAGGAACTATGATTACCAAAAATCAATTGAGTTGAGTTACATGATTTAATTTCTTTCTAGCCAGATTCCAAGCACGTGGGTAGTGACTACATGTATGTCTTTTTCTCTACATAGTTCTTATAGATAGCATGCTGTGTGACTCATCTCCAGAATTTTTAAATTAATGAGCAAGTGAGGTCAGGGTTCTCAAGTGCAATTTCTTCATTTACTCTATGAGGGGGCTTCAAAGAGTTCATGGAAAAAATTCTATTATCTTTTAATTTCATTTTTCCATGGAATTTTTGAAGCCTCCTTCAGTAAGTCACTGACTATTGCTCAGCAATATCACCACTTACATAATGTAAGTTAGGAGTCCTAGTGTGGTGATCTAGCATAAGCACAGGACTATGAGGTCAGTTTGAACCACAAGGTCACCAGTTCAAACTCACTAGCTGCTCCATGGAAACCCTATACAGAGTTGCTATCAGTCAGAACTGACTTGACAACAGTTTTTCAAAAAAGAAGGGTCTACATTACCTATGGTGTTGCTCCCTTTTTCATGTGTTTTGATTATGAGACTCTATAGTTAAAAATTGTGTACCTAAGACATAAGTCATGGTGTGGTACTGTGGATTAATATACTGGACTCAAAGTAAGTTTGAACCACAAGGTTGGCAGTTTGAGCTCACCAGTTGCTCCTCAGAAAACCTATAAGGTTCGTTATGGAGCCCTGGTGTGCCTCTTTGAGCTAATGCATCAGACTCAAATTTGTTTGAACTGCAAGGTCGGTGGTTCTAGCTCACCAGCTGCTCCCTGGAAATGCTATACAGCGTTGCTATGAGCCAGAATCCACTCAATGGCACTTAGAAACAACAACAAAGACCTAATTACATTTTCATTTTTAGTTTATTTTGTAGAGGAAGTGAAGTCTACACTACTCTAGGTTTGAAACTGCAAAACTTAAAGCTCTTTTATTTAGAAATATTCTCTAAAACTATTTATTTTGAATTGGAGAGCACATTTGCAAATTAATATTTGCTTTACACCTACGTTCCATAACAATATAAAAAGATGACAAAAGATTGAAGTTATTTATAGAATTCTTGAGTAATACAATTTATGGGAGAGGGTTTATATAAGAGTTGTTGTTGTCAGGTGCCATCGAGTCGGAACCAACTCATAGCGACCCCATGCACAGCAGAACGAAACAATGTCCAATCCTGGGCCAACCTCATTACCACTGCCACACTTGAGTCCATCAATGATGCCACCTGGCCAATCCATCTCATTAGGGGTCTTCCTCTTTTTCTCTGACCCTCCATCTTACCCAGCATGACAACCTTCTCCAGCTACTGTTTCCTCCGGACAATATGTCCAAAGTATGAGAGACGAAGCTTAGCCATCTTGGCCTCCAAGGAGCACTCTGGCTGCACTTCTTCCAAAACAGATCTATTGGTTCCTTTGGCAGTCCATGGCACTTTCAGTATTCTCCTCCAACACCACAACTCAAAGGCATCAATTCTTCTACCATCTTCCTTATAAGTGTAAGTATGGTCAATTGTAGGTATGTAAGGCTGATGAGTTACTACTAAAACACCAAAGACCTTGAAATGTGGTATTGCATGAGAATATATGTGAGGTTCCTTTGCTCCACTTTATGACTCTGCCACTTAAAAGAACAGAACTTTCCATTCTGTGAAGCTAAAAGTTTGGTCTGGCTTATAGGACATGTGCTAGCTGGTCAAGATAAATGCAAAACCGTGCTTTCTCAATGAACTTGTTATAATCTATGATCTTCAGTCTACTTTTTAAAACAAGATACTCTACATTTGTGGCATCAAAGTTAGTAGGAAGCAGAGATAAATGTCAACTATCTGACAATCAGATTCAGATTGAGTTGATGAGCTATCGTGCTCTGGTACCCAATGAGACTGTAGATTCTTTGAGACTAGTAGAAGATTCATTATTTCTGAATTCTAGGAAAGTTGGTAGAAAATCACTATAATTTTTCCCCCAACAATCACTGTAATTAAAAGCCCTTTAATGGAGTGGTAGAGGAGGAAAGTCAGTGTCTCTTAATAATTTGCCTAGACTTTTACGTGATGTTTAGAAAACATACCTTACAGCATTAGCTGAAATCTTCTACTTCCAGAAGCTATGAATTAACTCATTTTATTTTTTTCATATCTATAAATATATATAGTATAAAAATTCTTAACTCTATTTCATCTTCAGAAAGCATAAATTGAAGTTTCCACAATACCTACTAAAGTCTCTGCAAAGTTTCCAGTGATGTATTTGATTCTCCTTAATCTTGTTCTCTCTATATTAGCACACACACACAGCTTAAAGCTACTGAAATGAGTACACATCTGTATACAAAAATTTTCATAAACATATGTTTGATTTCTTTTGAAAAAATTCAAAAGTCTTGCGTGAGTAGATCTTCTGTTTAAAAAGTGCCAAATATTTCCCAAGGCATTTGAAATATTTTCAATTCCTACCAGCAAGGAATAAGAATTTCAGTTTCTTGAGTCCTCTATAACCCTTTGTATGGTCAGTCTATTTAGTTAAAGAATATTTTAATAGATGTGCATTGGTATCTCATTGTTGTTTTAATTTGCATTTGTATAAAACGAATGATGTTGCCTGGATTGGACGACTTAGTAATAATGTGTAATATGTAGATGACACAACTTTGCTTGCTGAAAATGAAGATTTGAAGTATTACAGATGGAGATTAAAGACTACAGCCTACAGTGTGGATTACACATCAACATAAAGAAAACAAAAATCCTCACAACTGGACCAATAAGTAACATCCTTATAAATCTAGGAAAGTTTGAAGTTGTCAAGGATTTCACTTTAATTGTATCCACAATCAATGTCTATGGAAGCAGCAATCAAGAAATCAAATGATATATTGCACAGAGCAAATCTGTTGCAAAACATAATTAAATAAAAACCTTTCTAAAGTGTAAAACAAATGTGTTGCTTTGAGAACTAAGGTGTGTCTATCCCAAGTCATATACATGCAAAAACTGAGCAGTGATGGATTGATGCATTTGAATTATGGTGTGGGCCAGGATTGTTGAGTATATCATGGCTTGTCAGAAGAATGAACAAATCTATTTTGGAAGAACTTCAGCCAGAATGTTTCTTAGACGTGAGAATGGCAAGACTTCATCTCATGTACTTGCTATATGCTACCAGGAGGGACCAGTCCCTGGAGAAGAACATCATGCTTGGTAAAATAGAGGGTCAACAAGGGATAAATCAGTGAGATGGACTAACACAGTGATTGCAAAAAGGGGTTCAAATAACAATTATAAGGATGATGCCAGATTGGGCAGTGCTTGGTTCGGTTGTACATAGGGTTGTTAAGAGAAATGAATCGATGGATCCTAAGAACAGCAACAACATTGTGGTTCTATATATTCTATCTAATACCCCATGAATCTTTCAGTTTTTCCATTCTGGCTGGTGGGAAAAAAAAATCCAGTCTTGCTTTAGCACGAGGCCCTGCCTGATGTCACATATACATCTGGATAATTTTTTACCTGGCCTCAAAATGTTTCTTTACACGTGAGCTGAGCTGAAAACTCAAATTCTTCTGCAAATCTCCAGTTATCAATCTCCTTGGGTGTTCTCTTCTGAAACTAATGGTTTGGATCTTTCTGGACTTCAAACTTTATTTTCTCATATCACAGAGACTGCTAACAGCTTAGAATTCCCTTTTTGTGTTGCAGTCTAGAAACTCTTGAGTCAGTAAGGTGTTCCATATTGCCGACCTCTACCATTTACTTTCCAGCCACTCCTCGGAAACCCTATAAAGGGTCACTATGAGTTAGAACCATTGACACATTTAACCATAACCATTTACTCTTGCCTGGTAAGGTGGCAGATCAACAAAAATGAGGAAGGTCCCCAACAAGTTTGATTGGCACAGTGGCAGCAGAATGGGCTCAAACATAATAATGGTGATGGCACAGGACCAGGCCGTGTTTCATTCTGTTGTGCTTCGGGTCAGAATTGACTTGATGGCACCTAACCACAACCACTTACCTTCTCTCAAGGCTTGCTGGTGTCTGTATCATGATCTCCAGTGACCAACACACTCATACACACACACACACAGAAAGGTAAGTAAAAAAGTACTGCTACTAGGGTTCAAGTTCATCTATGTACAGGTTTATTTCAAATACAGAATCCTGATGTGGTGCTGTGGGTTAATGTGCTGGACTGCAACATCGATTTGAACCACAAAGTTGGTGATTCAACCTCACTAGCTGCTTCTAGGAAACTCTATACAGGATCACTATGAGTCAGAACTGACTTGATGACACTTAACAACAACAACATTCCAAATAAAACATGTTTAAACATTCTATGATCAGAAGATGACTACACACAAGTTCTCTCAGCAATGTAAAAAAATAAAGGTCTAATCAAAACAGTGGCATCTGGAGGGATCTGCTGAGCCAATTATATTCAAAATAGAGAGATTGCCTCAGAAGTTTATATTGACTGTTTTTCTAGGATTCCGAAAAGGGTAATCTTGATAGATTTTTTTGAAAGACACAAGATGATCTTGAGGGCTTATCAGGAAGATACTTTAAGAAAATTGAAAAGTGTATTTGGATAAAAGTCCAGGAAAACTGCACCCAGGAATATTATTTTCTACCAGGGCAAGCACCTCCACATTCTTTGACAGTATTAATGGCTGTCTTATAAGAATTTCATTAGGCAATCTTACTCCATCCAACCTACTGTCCTGTTCTTCTTTTTCAGACTTCTTTTTCTTCTAAAAATTCTAAGAATATTTAAAAGGAACATGGTTTCCATCCCTCAAGGATGGCAAAGCTGTCATTTTTGTGTGGTGTAAATGGAAGAGCACAGAATTCTTCTGGGAACGGTATTAAATGCTACTGAGTCGTTTCCAACTCATAACCTGTTTACAGTTTCTGAGACTGTAAATATTTGAGGGAGTAGAAAGCCTCATCTTTCTCCTGTGGGTTGAATGGTGGGCTTGGACTACTAATCTTATAGTTCATAGTCTAGTCTTTATTTTACAGAGCCACCACATCCCCCCACCCCCACGCCCGACCCAAGGGCTAGAGAAATGGAAACACTGCTTTCAGAAGCGTAGAGAGGTAGAGAATATACTGACAAACAAGAGCTTCATGTTTTGATATTTTTGTTTAATAAAGGATTTTATAATTTTGTAACTATACTTTATATATATAGTTGTTGTTTTTAAGTGTCATCAAATTTGTTCTAACTCATAGCGACCCTGTATAGGGTTTCCAAGGATTAGCTGGTGAGCTTGAATCACCAACCTTGCGGTTGAAACCTACCTTGCAGCTCAGTACATTAACCCTCAGCACCATACCATGACATATATATATATATGTTGTCGTTATGTGCCATCAAGTTAGTTTGCACTCATAGTGATCAAAACCCGATTCGTAACCACTACGCTACCAGAGCTCCTTCAAACCTACCATAGTGGTTACAAATTGGGCTGTGAACCTCAAGGTCAGCAGTTGGAAACTACCAGCTGTTCCGCGGGAGAAAGATGAGGCGTTCTGCTCCCATAAAGATTTGCAGCCTCAGAAGCCCTGTGCAGGATGACTATGAGTCAGAACCCACTCCACGGCACTTAACAACAACAACAACAACAACAATTGTGATCCAGTACATTATTCTGTAGCACCACAGCAGGACTCTCCATGTTCCTTCCATTCAATTCCAACCCTATATAGGGTTTCCAAGGAGTGGTTGGTGGATCTTTGAACCTCCAAATTTACAATTAGTAGTCCAATGCTTCTCCTACAATGCCACACCAGGATTCCATATATATACATGTGTGTATGTGTGTGTGCGTGTGTATGTAGATGTGGGGTGGGTATGAAGGGACTTCAAGAAGTTCACAGAATATAGATTTTGAAGAAAATAGTATTTCCATGTACTTTTTGGGGAAAAAAATATGTTTTCAAAAAGTACATGGAAATAAATGTATTACATATATGTGTGTGTGTAATATATTTATTATATGTATAAAGATCTCTGGTAGCGGTAGTGGTTATGCATTAGGCTTCAAACCTCGAGATCAACAGTTCAAAATTACCAGCCCTTTCTTAGGAAAAAAGATGAAACGTTCTGTTCTCTTAAAGATTTATAGCCTCGGAAACCCTATGCAGGGTTGCTGTGGGCTGGGACTGACTTCACGGCATACCACCCCACCACTATGTATGTGTATATGTTTGTTTTAACTTGCTTTTTGTTGTTATTTCAAATGTCATGGTACATTGAATCACTGTTACTCTGTCTTGGCTAGAACCTAAGAACTGTGTTTAATTATTAAGTCTCTTAAAAATATTTGCTGTGATTTTTTAAAAATTTACATATTATATAGATGACTAGAAAGACATAAAATCCTATAAAATAGTGAGTATGCTGCAAGTTATCTTAAAAAAATCAGCAAAACAGAAAGAATACGTGTTCATTAATATCATAGAATATATACAAAAAGAGAATATGAATAAGTACCAAGTGACTAGTAAAGAAAAAATTTCAGTTTAAGTAAAACTCTCTGAGGATAAGGTGTTTAGAGGTACCTTTTCACAGTAGGAGGTGGAGTTGGTAAACTTTCTATAGCTGTTGTGGAATGTTTGGAGAAAGTCTTTCCATCAGTATGAAATTATTAAATAAAGGCATATTGTTTACAATGATTTAAGAAAAGAAAATTCAGACCAAAGAACAATACAGAATATGTTTTATCTGCAAACCACAAGTTCAGTACTTCAAATCCACCAGCCATTCTTTGGAAACCCTGAACACAGTTGTTATGAGTCTGAATCGATTTGATGGCACTTAACAACAATAACAATCAACAGAAAATGAAATACCAGGAGAACTAACTCTAGAAAACATAAGTAAACCAAAGAAACTTAATGCTAGCTTAATAAAAAAAATAAACAGAACAGTATTCATTAAATGAAATATGTGCAGACCATATGCAAAAGTCTTTACAAGCACAACTTTAGTCATCATGGCACTATTATGTTGTTGTTAAGTGTTACAACTAATAGCAATCCTATATAGGTTTTTAAGGAGCGGCTGGTTGATTTGAACTGTGACTTGGCAGTTAGCAAGTCCTATCCTACAGCGCCACATGAGGACCCCAAACTATCAGGTAGCTATATAATATCTGTTACTTATAAATGAAGATTTCCATGAGTGTTTTGCTCTAGAGCACTGTAAAGGAATTATGGGGTCAGGATTTGAATGTGTGTGCTCAAGTCTAAAACCTAGTCTCTTCTTGTAAGTCATTACTGCTACAGTCTTCTAAGCACAAATTTAAAGAAACACACTTGGCAAGCATTCGTCTTACACTATATACGAAGAAGGAGAATAAAATCAATTTATACAATATCTGGCTTTAAGGAACAATTTTACTAGCTCTGAATCATGACCACTCTCATGACTCTATTCAGCCACAATAGTGTTACAATGTGACTACATGGCTCTGTATCAATTATACCAATTCAGCTCTTGGATATAAGAAGATTGTTTCATTTTGTTGTCATGCTATTTTTTACACTCTAAGCTAAACAAAGTAATACCATAAAATATTAATACTGCTACTTACCAGTACTTGAACCAACTAGATTTATGTTGTGAGTAATTGTGATTACTTCATTCTGTTTATTGCTACTCAGCTAATCTTCTAATTGACAAAGAACTATTATGTTTCCAACCCCATAATATCTTTTCTTTTTACATTAGACTAGTTTTTTGTTGTTCAACGAAGTAGTATTTTCTCCAATTCATTTCTTTCTCTGAGGTAAAGAAGTACAGTGAAAGAAAGCATTCACTATTCCTCAGCCCATGTTGCATTGCCTGAATATGTAAAATTTGATATACTGACCATATAAGACACACACACATACACAGTTACATGAGTTAAGAAGCAGAGAAACAGATGAGAAGACTGAATTACATGGTGATTTCTGTGCTCCAGATATAATGCCAAACACTTAATTTGGGGGATCTGTAGTAATGCTCTTAAATCTTAATGGTTATATTCATTGTCTGAAACGTGACCAAAGTCACTCAGGTCATAAGTTTTGTGATTAGATTTTTAGCCTTTACTGACTTCAGAATTCAAGATTTTAACCACAGTGTCACACTGCTTTGTGCCAAGATACACAGAATCAATACAGTGTCTGCCATTTATTTTAATAAAAGTTATCCTATGTGACGAAGCCAAATTTTTCAAAGGGAAACCTCTCAACTAAAATCCATAGCTTATGTATTTTTTGCCATATTGCCATATCTACTCTCCAGAGATCTCCCATTCCCTTTCCTTTCCTTCACTTTCAAGTTACTAAAGTAAGATCTGGTTATGAAGATGTGACTGATGGTTTGCTTGGTTTTTATGAAAGTGCCAGCATATATCTTCAGATTCTATGTCAAATTTCACTTTTTATTATTGTGTTAAGTTCTGTTGAATCAATTCTGACTCATTAGACTCTAAATAGGGTTTCCAAGGAGTGACTAGTGGGTTTGAACTGCTGACCCATGGTTAAAAGTCAAGTGCTTATTCTACAAAGCTACACCAGTAATCTTCACTTTCATACTGGCTATTGATTATGCAGTATCAAATCTGGTGGCTTAAATAAACAACAAAATAATAAAAGTCATTTTATTTAATGAGATAAGGACATAACACACTAAGAAGAGTTTTTCATGTGGCTCATAAAATGTCACTCATGACAATGTCAAAATAGAATTTCAAAAATTAATTTTTATTATAGCAGCATGATAAAGTAAATTTGCAACATTCTTGAGTTTTCATTTTTAACTTGCTGCAATGATTTTGAATTATATTATATCTTTTTTTAAATAGAGTAATTGAGTAATGCCACTTATAGTAATGAAATACATATCCACTCCTAAAAGTGAGGGCTTTTACTAAGCTCAGTTTGAAGACAGACTCAGACTAGCATGTTACTATACACAGGGGATTAATAAATGCCCTTTTCAATAATAAAATTGGATTTTATATTAATTGAACTGAGTCGAGAGATAATTTACATATTTAAATATTTGCATCTCCCCTGCTTGTGGGGACTCATTGTTATTTCAGTACCTATGTTCACAAAAAGAACTTCTGGTGTGGTGCTATAGGATCAGCACTGGACTGTGAACCACAAGGTCAGCAGTTCACAGCTACCACCTGCTCCTAGGAAACCCTAGACAGGGTCCTATGTATCGGAACCAACTAACAAACGAGGCACTTAGCAACAACATGCACAAAATATTTTTAGCAGCCTGAATGCTAATTTAATAATAGTTATCTGCATAAATATAAAGTATCATGTGAGTGGGCTATTGTTCAAGTTGAGTATTATGCATAAAATACTGATGGAAACTTAGAGTTGAAAACTAAATTTTTCCACCAATTTTCATGAATGGGACTATGCATTAATTTTAGATTTTCTATCAAGTTGGAAACATTAGAACATAGTCTAGAATAGAAACCTAGTTTATTGTGATATCACTGTTGATACGCTCTGTTAAGAGTAGGGTGTGTTGTTGTTGTTGTTAAGTGCCATCGAGTCGGGTCCGACCCATAGCGACCCTGTACAGGGTTTCCGAGGGTGTAAATCTTTACGGGAGTAGAAAGCCTCATCTTTCTCCCGCGGAGCGGCTGGTAGTTTCGAACCGCTGACCTTAAGGTTCGCAGCCCAATTCGTAACCACTACGCTACGAGTAGGGTGTAGAGGTCTTAAATATTTGTACCAAATCTATACACCTTCAGGCTCTAAGTGAACATAAATCTTACATAACAGGAAATAATAACAGTTTACAGTTCATAGCAAGGATTGCTTGTTTCTGATCTACTTTCTGTTTGTCGGAGGTATACAAGAATACATACAGAAATACAAAAACCTGGAAATAGATTCTTTTGAATTCTCAGTAAGTTTTTTTTTTTTTTCAATTTATTTATTTAAGTTTTTATTGTGGATTGAATAAAAGTTTACAGGGCAGATCATCAATTTTACATTCAACAAATCATACACCTTGTTTCATTACAATTATTATAATCCCATCCATGTACCATCAGTTAACAGTGTTTCTCTCTATTCAATTTAGCTTATTTTATTTTATTTTTTTTAACACTTAGGCATATATAATAATTTACACCACCAAAGGGTACATTCTGCAAGTCTGCCTCCTGGCTGCCATCGCTTAGTCCCTCACTTCCCATGAATCTAGAGTCCTCAGCTGCTCCCTCTCTCCAAGCCCACATCTCTCCCTCCATCTCTGGTGTTGCTACTTCTCTGGATAAGGTCTCTCATTCCACTTGTGCTCTTCTCCGTTGATGATCGTAGGGTCCTTTGTTTCTGGACTGTAAGATTAACCACTTCCCTGTTTTTGTTGCAAAACTTCTACCTTTACAATTGTGAGAGTTGCAATTAGTCATGATAACAATTACTCATTATTGAATCCTAAGAATCTTAACCCCATCTCTTTTAACCAGACCCGTCTAGACAAGATGGAAACTATTCAGTGGGTACTCTTCATTTCCCCACACACTTAAACTTAGCTTCTCCTTGAAACCTTGTAAGCCACTCACTTCATGCCTTTGTTTTACATAGCCACTGTCTAAGTTGCCCATCCCTATCTACCCTGTGTACACAGGGGATAGCATTGATACTTGATATGAGGACTCTTCTCCTCTCTGTTGATATTTAGAATTATTACCTCCATGAGTATAGGTCAAGTTCATCAAATTGTAGCAATTTACCCTCCTTTCCTTTATCAAAATTTGTTTTGTTCTTTTTTTTTTATTATTAAATCTTCCTTTAGTTGAGTTCTGATTATCAAGCCATCAAGGCTAGGTCAAATGGGTATTATCTGCAACTTTGGGTGTTCTTTTGTGACCCCTCTCACTTCATATCAGCTGGATGCTTCACTCTCAGCTCTAGCCCTGTGTGGCTATGTCCTTATCCATAGGCTCAAGTGTCCCCAGGTCTTACCATATTTTGGACCGACCAGCCCTTCTTCTTCTCTCTCTCATCTCCAGGTCAATGGGAGTCTGTGGAACATGGTTGAACTCAGCCCATTTCTTCATTGCTGCCTTCCCCCCCCCCCCCTTCCAGTATACTAACATGGGCAAGTTTACATATCTGCTCATGAGTTACATCTCTGCATTGAGTTTCAGTCTTAGAGTGGGGTTTGTCCTAAAGGGACTTGATTGCTATCCTTGATGGCTTCCTGGCAAAAACAACTTGCTTGTTCTTGTAGAAGCCAGGCATACTGCCATTTTTGTTTTGGGTTTTTCATGATGATCTTTGTTTGAAGATGTATCTTCTATCATTCTAGCTGTTCCAGGCTGGTCTGCTTGTGCTTTCTAGTGGGAATGTCCCACCTCAGCAGGTTCTGGGAAGGGCTCAGGATTCCACCTAAGGTCCTATACACTGCAATGGCTCAGTGAGAGGGCTGTTTCACTGGGCAAGTTCTAGAACCCCTTTTAGGTATTCCAATCAATTATAGGCTGAAGACAGGCTTACAAGTTTTCTGTAATCATGTTTTCCAACATTTCTTTCTATCCAACTCGTTTCAATTTTATAAAAGTAGGAAAGGAAAACCATATACATAAGACAGTCAAATATGTCAGTATTCTTTCCCCTCTTCAAACTATACTTTGCTCAGTATTATTTTTAAAGATGGCAGCTGTGCCCACATGGAAAAGTTTTGTCCTGGGTGTTTTGTTTTTAACTAATTAAAATTGCCTTTTTTGTATGATAAATATTTAATGAAATATTTGCAATTCATAGTTTTTACATGTACAGTTCTGTGACATAGATTACATTCTGTCTTTTTACAGTCCAATTTATATGCAAGTGTTATGTTAATTTATGTAGATAATAGAAATAGTTCTCTACATTTCAAAAAATCAAAATTATGTTTATTCAGAATATATCAAATCATTCATGAGATTTCTATTTAATGGTTGTGGAGGAGCTTTTTAAATAAAGAAGATGTCAGTGAATTCAGTGGTGCACACACACATTCACACACAAAGAGTAGTGTGTCAAGTTTAGGAAAAATTAGCTGGAACATAAGAAACTGAAACAAAATATTGTATAGTGACTCCATCAATATTGACCTTCATGGCTTTGAGTATATTCATGTAAGTCAGTAAAAAGAAAATAGTATCTGAGAAATTGTTAACCACTCAGACCATGAATAAACTCCTATCTTTTGAACTGCTCTTTCATCCCAGGGGATGCCATAACATTAGCTGTTTAATTTTTAAATCTATAGAATCCTAAAATTTGTGTCACCTGTAATTGGGATAGCAACCAACTTACTCCATATCCTAATTTTAGTCATGTTACTGTTGGGATTCCTGGTGTGGTGCTATAGAATAAGCATTGGACCACAAGATTGGTTTGAACTGCAATGTCAGCTGTTCAAATCCACCAGTCATTTCTTAGAAACCCAGAAAGGGTTGCTCTGAGTTGGAACTGAAATTCAATCATATTCCTATTGTAGCATAATTCTAAATTCTGATATTGACTAAAATCCTATATGATCCTGCTAAGTGCTGTTGGATCTTTCCCAACTCAGAGCAACTCTCTCTAGGGTTTCCAAGGCTGCCAATCTTTGTGGGAGCAGAATGCCTCATCTTTTTCCCACAGAGTAGCTGATGGGCTCAAACTACTGAGCTTGTGATTCTTAGTTTACTGCTAATCCTACAGAGTCATAATTTTCCTACTTGTAATTTATTTGTCCATTGTTGATGATTGTTTTATCTGCTTTGAGCAGTCCCCCTTTACAGTTTTGTCCTAGTTCATATAAAATAACCAGAAGAAATTCTAACATCTATCTTGCTTTGTGGAATGTACAAAAACCTTTTATTGTGTATCTATTTGAGGACTTTCACTTTATTCTAACTCAGTAGAAGTCAAGAATAAGAACTTTCTAGGTGGAAATGATTAGAAAATTATGGTCAGAAGAAAAGTGGTGAAAGATATTGAACACGAATGAAAAATACCATATGGTATTCATTGTGTATACATATTGTGCCTGCTTATTTCTCTAATATCCTTCTCCCTCATGTTTTAAGATATTTAAAAAATCTTCAAAATATCTTGATGTTTTCTGAATTTAGAATCCATACTGATTTCTTCTTAGAATACTTGCTATTACTACTTGAAAATTAGAAAGTAGATGGTCTTTTCTGTCTTTAGTTTTCAGGAACATTACAGTTTTAAAACCAATATTATATGGTTTAGTAGCTATATTTATTTGTTGTAGCATTATTTATATTCATGAAAAGTTTGAACTTATTTTTTTCTTATAAGAAAAGTAGATTTCTTCAAGAATTGTATAACTGTTCTCTTTTGTCTTCACTTCTGTTTAAACTGTATTTTTGGATATTTAAAATAATTTTTACCATCCACATCTTTTTTTTTTTTTTTTCTGATTCGTAATTGTTATATTGTTCCTTCCCATCTTTTGTCCACTATCCTCTGAAAAAGTCTTTTCTGAATTGTATTCTTTAAATGTTTTCTCTTCAGTCTAAATGGGTGATCCTTAAATGCAAACCCTGATATCCAGAAAAAAGAAGGCTAGGAGAGATAAGCACTAGATTGCTAACCACATGGTCAGAGGTTCAAATGCACCAGCCATTCCTTGGTAACCCTACAAAAGGTAACTATGTGTTTGAACTGGAGTTCTGGTGTGGTGCTATAGGTTAATGCACCAGACTGCAAAGCCATTTGAACTGCAAGGTCAGCAGTTCAAGCTCACCAGGTGCTCCTTGGAAACCCTACATAGGGTCTCTATTAGGAGCTCTGGTAGCGTAGTGGTTACGAATTGGGCTGCGAACTGCAAGGTCAGCAGTTCAAAACTACCAGCTGTTCCACAGGAGAAAGAAGAGGCTTTCTGCTCCTGTAAAGATTTACAGCCTCGGAAACCCTATACAGGGTCGCTATGAGTCGGAACCAAATCCACGGCACACAACAACAACAACAAATGGGTAGGAACTGACTCAACAGCAAACAACAAGAGACAAAGGAAAGAAGGGAGGAAAATAATAAAGGAAAACAGGTGCAGTATGATGAATTATTGAATATGGCTCTTCTAGTCATAGGATTTGTAACTCCCAACAAATTACTTTTTCCTGATGTGTCTGGGTAAGAAAAGACAGGGGAAGATGCTGATAAGATTTTATAACTCAGTCACAAGTGATTGTTAATTGGGCTAATTGTGATTATAAAAGTTTGGAACTCTAACTTTGGGACTGTTCAACTTTGCCATCCTTTTGGTTTTAAAATGAGTCATTTCAGAAACAGGAACATCAAGAAGTTCCAGAATTGGAGTGTATCCTTTGGACCCTGATATTCCTACACATTGAAACTCCTCTATCTACGGACAGAAAGCTGTGACACCATAGGATCTGTTGAGCATTGGCAGAGATGCGTAGCAATAGAACCAAGAGCCAGAGCACAAGACAGAGTGGCAGCTTTTCAGTCCACAGAACAAGTAAAGCTAAGTGCCTATTGACAGGAAGCTGACTTGTGGAATGGAGTACCTCCAAGTACTTAATCTGGGGAAGCTATGTTTGCTGATCCATGGAGTTAGAGCTTGAACACCTTTGGATTGAGATTTATGGCAGAGTGGTATGCCCTTTGGGCATTTATTGGTGGTGTAAAAGACCTTTATAACATTATCCAAGTATTGCTAGAGCCAAGGGGCTGGTGGCAGAAGGACCTGCCAGTGGGCATTACTGGAAAAGCTCTGTTCTGACTGAAGACACATGTTTTGAGCATTTCTAATCCTGAATTGTAACCTGTTAACTTCCATAATAAACTCCATAACCATAAGTATGCTGTCTGAGTTCGGTGTGATCATTAAGATGAACTATCAATCCCAGCTGAGAAGTAGAGAGTGCTGTGGAAGGGGAAGTTGGTAACAGAATTGGTAATGAAGGAAAGTGGGTGGAGGCATATCTGAACTCTGATTTGTAGAAATGGGTCTTGGGCTGATGGTGAGTTTGATTCTCCTACCCACTTATGAAGTCAGAGGGGTAAGACACCATCTCCACCACATTTTTTTTTTTTTTTTTTTACAATAGGAAAGAAAAATATATTAAATTGAAACAGATTACCATCCATTTTATTACACTAGTAGATGAGTTCATAAATACCAGTTCTCCCTAAATTAAAATGTTAAGGAGGGAATTTAGTCCCAATTTAAGGGAATATTTATGAAGTATTTTGGTTGTATAGAAGCATTTCAAACAAATAAATATATCATGCTACTTTATTTGATCTTTATAACAAAATTGACCAGTCCTAATCTTAGAGTCTTTGGAAAACCTGTATAGGGTTGCTATGAGTCAGACCTGACTCAACAGCACTTAACAACAACAACAATAAAAATATAACATAATCAGGATTTTAAGAACAGAACAACAGTTTTAATGTTATAAAAATGTAAATTCTCACACCAGGAAAAAAGTAAGTGGTTTCAGTACTTCCTCTACTCATAAGCAGTGGGGAAACTACTTTATGTATCTTTGTGTTATATCCAAAGTGACTAAGCAGAATTTTAAACTTGCCATCCTTCATGTGGTTCTACCAAATAGTAATGTGAACTGATCCTTTAGGAAAAAAAACACTTTTTTTCTTTGCTGGTTTATAAACTGTTGAACATCTTCAGACCTTTTTTTTTTTTTTCCCCCTTCATTGAAAATCTGTTAGAACCTGTAACTAAGAGAGATCGGAGTCTCTGCTTTATCCAGGGTCCAGTTTTGCTACTCACTTGGGTGTTCAAATTTAAAGGGTTTTGAATCTTGGGAACCAGCTGTGGCCTTTGATAAAACTTTCATCACCAATTCTGTAACCAGACTTAGTCTTTACCAGCAAATTCCAAAATTCCTTTATAGACCAGTATGAACTCAATTTTAGCCATTCTTATCTAGCATCTGTTATCAGTGCAAACCACAAACTGAACCTGTTATCATTGAGCTGATTCCGACTCATGGATACACCAAGTGCTATAGAGTAGAACTGTTCCGTAGAGAGCAGCTGTGGCTGTAACTTTTACAGAAGCAGATCACCAGGTGTTTCTTCTGCCATGGTGATACTTTTCAAGTTAGCCAACTCATGTTTTTCGTCTACACAGTATCCTCCATTATTCACCCATTTACTCACAATAGAAACAATAAATCTGTACCCTGAGTTGAGACATCCTATATGATTTGACTTTCAAGATTATTGTCCTCTTACTCTCTCCTTTAATCCTATTATTTTTGAGCGATATATATGGTTAAACTATTCACCTTTTAACTGCAAGGGTGGAGGTTTGTGTCAACCCAGAGGCTCCTCAGAAAAAAGGCTGGAAATATACTCCAAAAAAGTGTCATTAGGACATTGTTGTTGTTTTAAAATGCCTTTGAGTTGGTTCTGACTCATAGAGATCCTGCATAGGGTGTCCAAGGAGCGACTGGTGGTTTTGAACCACTGACCTCACAGTTCAAACTGACCTTATTTTCTAATGCTTATCCTACAATGGCACACCAGGACTCCATAGTGTGCATCTAATTTGATGCTGTAGTTAAATAATTTAAAAAAATTATTAAACCAAGGTTCTTTTAAAAGTTTATAGTCTTGAAAAGTTCATTGGCATAGGAATTTTAATATAACAAATGACTATTTCTTTCATCTGGAATAATTTTTGTTGTTAAATACTGTATCCCATATATACTTTCAATGGGTCCCTGAGTGCCACAAATGATTTGTGCTTGACTGGTACTAGATGCTTACTGGTTTGAACCCATCCATCAGTACTGTGGAAGAAAATGCCTGGTGATTTTGTTCCATAAAGATTTCATCAAAGAAAACCTAGAGAGGACATTTCTACTGTGTAACAAGGGAGGTCACCATAGGTTAGAACCAGGAGGATGTCACAAGAAAAAAATAACGTTCTTGCAGTATTTCCTCACACTTCTCACAAATTTTTATAATTTATTAGTTCTTTTCTTCTTTCTATTTTAATCACCTTCCCATTTTAAATAATAATTCAATCCTTTCATTGATTTACAACTTTTAAAAATGATGAACTGGTCAGCATAACACACCAACATTACTTTAATTGAAAGCAAAACTATGAAGGTCAAGAAAATATTTTTTGAACATGACAAATAATGCTATTAAATGACAAGATTGACATAATTTCTAAAAAGATTTGTGAATGTGTTTTAAATTCATGAGTTCAGGAACTTATTTTTTACATATACCATATAAAGCTTAATATGGCACTGGAGAATCAGCATTGGACTTTGAACCACAAGGCCAGCAGTTCAAACCAGCTGCTCCTAAGAAAT
Organism: Chrysochloris asiatica; assembly: GCF_000296735.1. NCBI lineage: Eukaryota > Metazoa > Chordata > Mammalia > Afrosoricida > Chrysochloridae > Chrysochloris > Chrysochloris asiatica. The sequence continues at coordinate 10,169,176 of NW_006408586.1, forward strand.
CTTATGTGGGTTCGCTATGAGTTGGAACTGACTCAACGGCACTTAACAATAACAACATATAAAGCAAAGTTAAGAATATTGGATTGATATTTGGGAAAGCATAAATAATTCCCCTCAATATTGATAAATTCTATTGTTGTTAAGTGCTATGATGTTCTAGGTACTGTTTAAGCAAACTGAGAGACAGAGTAAAAACTTGCTAAAGATTGTTGTTGCTATTGTTGTTGTTATGTGCGGTGGAGTCGGTTCCTGGACTCATAGTGACCCTGTACAGGGTTTCCGAGGCTATAAATCTTTATGGGAGCAGAAAACCTCATCTTTCTCCCGCGGAACAGCTGGTAGTTTGTAACTGCTGACCTTGAGATTAGCAGCTCGATTTGTAACCACTACGCTACCAGTGCTAAAGATAAAAAATTAAATAAATAGTGAAGCCAGAATTCTAACAATTCTAGCTTAAAAGCCCATTTTATTAATTACTATATTCTTTCATTGTTCTCTTACCCATTAGAATATGAGTAGGAAATTTAAGTCCCCTAAAACAAGGTAACTAACTTCATTGAAATCATCATGAAGGGCAAAAGTAGAAGATGTTAGATAAGGCAATAAGTATGTTGTGGTTAGAATAAAATTCATGCTAGCACTGGCCTTCAGAAAAATTTGATTTTTCTATTTTAGCTATTTTAGTAAAAATAAACCAGAAAGAATTTATTGAAATTATTAAAGTCCTAAATGACAAATTATACTTCAGTTTTGGGCAGGTCTTTGGAAACAAAGATATGAACTGTATAACAGCAGTGAAATTAATGATAGAAAACTCAAATCTGATAGATGATCACAGACTTTTCAGGCCAGCTCACCTAAGCTCAGTCTAGCCATGTATTCATAGCAAATTGCATATAATCCTCAATAATACTTTGTGGTTTGGTCTGTTTGAATTGAACCATGCCCATTATCTGTGGCATAGTTTTTCAAGACTTCTTTGTTTTTGTATTGCACCCTATATTTTTTTTTATCAAGTATTATATTAAATTAAAGTGATGATGATGCTAAATAATTTAGTATAGCCATGGAAACCAAGACAACTTAAAAGTGAGTTTCGTGTTTTTATGGCGGAAACAGAGAATTCTTCATAGTCAGTTTGGGAGTAGCAATATGATTTTCCTGTGTAAAGAATCCTGACCCCCAAAACTGTGAACTTCTAAATCTAATGAAGACCAAAGAAAACAAAATCCACCAAAAAAGTACAAAATAGAAATTTGAAGAAATTAAAAAAGTAAAATTTTCATCTTTCAATCGGTTATGTTGCTAGAACAGTTAATAGCATAAAAAAAGTCAGAAGGTTAAAATATTGTTTTCAATTGAGAATCAGATATGCAATCCCTAACATAGTAAACTGCACTTGTGTTTTCAGGATTTGAGAGTACCTTTTGATTATGTTTGCTTAAACTGTTTTACATGTACTTCCAGAATTTTCTTAAGTATGTTGTTAAGTGACATCGAGTTGATTCCGACCCATAGCGACCCTGTATAGGCTTCTGAGATGTGGCTGGTGAGCTTGAGCCACCAACCTTGTGGTTGAAAAGAACATTGCAGTCCATCGCATTAAGCAAAAATGCTACACCAGGACTCCTCCTTAAGCATGGTGGTGGTTATGTGCTGTGGAGTTGGTTCCAACTCATAACAAACTGTACAGGGTTTCTGAGTCTGTAAATCTTTACTGAGAGCAGAAGCCTCATCTTTCTCCTGCGGAACAGCAGCCCAATGCCTAACCACGACTCTACCAGAGCTCCTTTCTTTCTTTCTTTCTTTTTTTTTTTCTTTCTTTCTTTCTTTTATTGTGAATTATGTGATAGTTTACAGGGGAGAACATTAGTTTTACATTCATCCTATCAGTATATCGTTTCATTGCCAAGGTTACATTCCCCTTCATGCATCATCAACCAGCCAAAGGGTACACACTACAAGTCTGCCCCCCCAGTCGTCAGCACACAGCCCTTCTCCATCTTTGTGTCTAAAGTCCCCAGCTGCTCCATCGCTCCACACCATCATTTATGTCTCCATCTCAGGCATCACTGCTTCCCAGGGTAGGGTCCCGCTCTCTGCTCTTCTCCCTTGATGGTCCCAGGGACCTCCACTCATAGGCTGAAAAGTTAATCACTCCCCTACTTGCTACAAAAGATCTACCTTTACATTTCCAACCCTCACAAGCAGTCCTGATAACAATTATTCACTATTGTATCACAAGAGACCCATCCACATTTCATTTCATCAACCCCGCCTAGACAGATTGGATACTACTTAGTGGAGAGTCGACCTTTCTTCATGCCCTCTAGATCTAGGTTCCCTCTTGAAAGCTTGTAAACCAGTCACTTCTTGCCTTTGTAGCCCCCACTCCCCTATTTTGGGTAACTAATGTCCTAGTTGCCCATCCCTGTCTACTCCGTGTATGGAGGGGGTCTTTTGAGCTACTGCATCCAAAGGTGTAGGTCAAGTTCATCAAATTGTATCAGATTACTCTTTTTTTCCTCTTCTTTCTTCTTCTGGTTGAGCTTTGATCATCCAGTCATTGAAGCCAGGTTAAGTGGGTATTATCTGCAAGTGTGGGTGTTCTTGTGCATATGCCCTCTCTTCTTATCAGCTGGACGCTTCACTCTCCGCTTTAGTACACTATGTCATTGACTCTGGGCCCAAGAGTCCCCAGGTCTTGCCATACTGCTGGCCAAACAGGTCTCCACTCAGGTTCACAGGAGTCTATTGAACGTTGTAAGGCTTAGCCTGCAGCTTCATTGCTTTTTTTCCCTTACTTCCCCTTATTGGTGATGAACGTGGTCACCAATCAGAGTGCATATTCCCATTGAGTCTTAGTCCTGGAAGAAGGTTTGCACTGAAGGGATCCGACTACTTGCCTTGATGTCTCCTGGGCAAGAAACTTGCTTGTTCTTGTATTAACAGTCGGTCTGCGTATATTGTTTTGTATTTTTCTTGTCGGTCTTTCTTTCAAGAAGTATCTTCTGTTCTTCTAGCCACTCCAGGCTGGTCTGCAGAGCTCCTTTCTTAAGTATGTTGTTGTTGTTGTTGTTAAGTGCCGTCGAGTCGGTTTTGACCCATAGCGACCCTGTACAGGGTTTCCAAGGCTGTAAATCTTAATGGGAGCAGAAACCCTCATCTTTCTCCTGCAGAGCGGCTTGTAGTTTCGAACTGTTGACCTTAAGGTTCGCAGCCCAATTCATAATCACTATGCTACCAGAACTCCTCTTCTTAAGTATAGTTAGGTTTAATCATGCATGGAATCCTTATAGTATAATCTTTTAAAGTATGTTGATTATATGAGTAATCTAATGAGGTGATTATGATGTTTTTAAAGCGTTGTTTGCCTCAGTTAAGCAACCACTAAGTATTTGTTCTACTACTCACCTGTCAATTTGTTATATTGTGGTGGTTTGCTGTTACTATGATTCTGGAAGCTAGTAGAATCACCCAGATTTATCGAAACTTTCAGACTAAGACAGATTTGGAAGAAAAGCCTGGGAATCTCTATCCAAAATTTTGCCAATGAAAAACTTCTGGGTCCTAATGGAATACTGTCTGACTTGGTTGCTTTGGAAATGGTATCAGAATGGATCAACTGCTAGAAGATAACATAATATTTGGTAAAGTAGAGAGCGAGTGAGGGCATGGGAGATCCTCCGTGAAATGGATTAACACAATAACTACAATAGACTTGAACATACTGGCAAGTGTGAGAATGGTGTGGTACTAGAAAGTGTTTCATTGTTGTACATAAGATTTCAATGAGTCTCAGTTAACATGACAGCAGCTAATAGCAATAAAACTTATTTACTATATTTGTATTATGTTGGGTTCTGTGTTAGATTACGTGAAATGTATGGAGGAAAGAAAATGTATTTTTTATTGAAGAACCAAGTGAAAAAAAGAAATGTTACAATATGAAACAATGTGTAAATAAAACTAAAAAATGTGACCCAATTAATACTACCATATTGCATCATTAAATGTAAAATATGCAAAACAATAGGAGTAAATGAAGCTTCAAAAGGAATGACTAATGTCAACAACTGTGACCATTAGAGATGAGAACTAAGCAAGAATTTGAAAGATGAAACTGGCTAAAACTAAGATTAGAGGTGAAAACAGGCATACAAAGAAGAATACAAGAAACTGAGGAATAGATGCAACTGAGTATATTAAAATAAAGATTAATCGAAGGATTCTCATTGGAGTAGTAGAAGATTGTTGTTGATATTAGGTCCTGTTGAGTTAGCTCTGAATCATAGTGATCATATGCACAACAGAAGTAAACACTGCCCAGTCCTGCGCTATCCTCACTATTATTACACTTCAGACCATTTCTGCTGCCATTGTGCCAATCCATCTCATTGGGGGACTTCCTCTTTATTTTGGATCCTGTATTTTACAAAGCATGATGTTCTTCTCAGGGACTGGTCCTTCCTGATAATGTGTCTGAAATATGAGAGACAAAGTCTTGCCATACTGACTTATGGGGTATTCTAGCTGTACTTCTTCCAACACAGATGTGTTTGTTTTTCTGGCAAACTATGGTACTTTCAATATTCTTCTGCAGCACTATAACTCAAATGTATCAATTCTTCTTTGGTCTTATTTATTCATTGTTCAGTTTACACATGCATATGAGACGACTGTTACCACTTATCTGTCAGTTTGTCCTACTGTGGTGGCTTATGAGTTGCTGTGGTTCTGAAAGCTATGCCACCAGTATTTTGAAAACCAGCAGGGTCACCCATGGTGGACAGGTTTCAGAAGAGCTTCCAGATTTGGAAGAAGAGGTGAGGAACTACTTCTGAATAGTTAGTCACTGAAAACCTTATGAATAGCAGAGAAACACTGTCAGACATAGTGCTGGAAAATGAGCTCCTCAGGTTGGAAGGCACTCAAAATGCGATTGGGGAAGAGCTGCCTCCTCAGAGTAAAGGACTTTGATGACGTGAATGGAGGAAAGCCCGCAGGACCTTAATTTGCTGATGGGGCACAACTCAAAATGAAGAGAAACAGCTATAAACATTCATTGAAAATTGGAACATGGAATGTATGAAGGAACTATGAATCTGGGAAAATGGGAAATTGTCAAAAATGAAATGAAACCCATAAACATAAATATCTTAGGCATTAGTGAACTAAAATGGATTGCTATTGGCCATTTTGAATCTGACAACCACATGATTTACTACGCCAGGAATGACAAATTGAAGAGCAATGGTGTTGCATTCATTGTCAAAAAAAAAAAAAAAAACCAAACATATCCAGATCAGTCATGAGGTACAACACTGTCTGTGATAGGATAATATCCCTATGCCTACAGAGAAGCCCAGTTAATACCACTATTATTCAAATTTATGCACCAAACACTAAACCCAGGGAGGGTGAAATAGAAGAATTCTATCAACTTCTTCAATCTGAAATTGATCAAACGTGCAATCAAGATGTATTGATCGTTACTGGTGATTGGAATGCAAAGGTTGGGAGCAAAGATGAAAGATCAGTAGTTGGAAAATATGGCCTTGGTGGTAGACATGATGCTGGAGATCGCATGATAGAATTCTGCAAAACCAATGATTTGTTCATTTCAAATACCTTATTTAGACAGCATAACAGACAACTATACACATGGACCTCACCAGATGGAATACATAGAAATCAAATTGACTATATCTTTGAAAAGAGATGATGGAAAAGCTCCATATTGTCAGTGAAAACAAGGCCAGGGGCAGACTGTGGAACAGATCATCAATTACTCCTATGCAAATTCAAATTGAAGCTGAAGAAAATGAAAACAAGTCCATGAGAGCCAAAATATGACCTTGAATATATTCCAACTGAATTTAGAGATCATCTAAAGAATAGATTTGAAACATTAAACACTAAAGACCGATGGCCAGAAGAGTTTGGGGATGACATCAATAACATCATATATGAAGAAAGCAAAAAGTCATTGAGAAGACAAGAAAGAATGAAGAAAGTTAACACAGAAACTTGCTCTCCAGCGTAGAGATGCTAAAGCAAATGGAGAAATGAGGAGTTCCAAGAGCTGAACATAAAATCAAAGATCAGCTTGGGAAGATAAAGTCAAATATTACAACAAATTGTGTAAAGATCTGGAATCAGAAAACCAAAAAAGTAAGAATATACTCAGCATTTCTCAAGCTGGGGTAAATGAAGAAAAAATTCAAGCCTCGACTTCCATTATTGAAAGATTCTCTGGGAAAATATTTGAATGATGCAGAAAGCATCAAAAGAAGATGGAAGGAATAAACAGAGTCACTGTACTAAAAAGGAAATGGTTAATGTTCAACTATTTCAAGAGGTAGCATATGATCAAGACCCAATGATACTGAAGGAGGAAGTCCAAGATACATTGAAAGAATTGGCAAAGAACAAGGCACCAGGAATTGATGGAATGAAAATTGAAATTTTTCAAGAAAGTGAGGTGGCACAGGAGGCACTCACTCATCTCTGCCAAGAACTTTGGAAGACAACTATCTGGCCGACTGATCAGAAGACATCAATATCTGTGCCCATTCCAAAGAGAGGTGACCCAACGGAATGCAGAAATCATCGGACAATCTCTTTGCTATCCCATGCGAGTAAAGTTTTGCTAAAGGTAATACGGAAACAACTACAATCATACATTGACAGATAACTTCCAGACGTTCAAGCTGGATTCAGAAGAGGCTGTGGAATGAGGGATAGCATTGCTGATGTCCAATGGATCTTGGCTGAAAGCAGAGAATATCAGAAATATATTTACCTGTGCTTTATTAATTACACAAAGGCTTTCAGTTGTGTGGATTATGACATGCTATGGACAACATCGCGAAGTATGAGTATTCTGGGAACACTTAATTGTGTTCATGAGGAATCTGTACATGGACCAAGAGGCAGTTGTTCAAACAGAACATGGGAAAACCGAATGGTTTAAAATTAAGAAAAGGGTTGTATTCATTCACCATACTTATTCAACCTGCATGCTGAGGAAATAATCCGAGAAACTGGGCTCTATGAAGAAAAACGTGGCATCAGGATTGGAGGAAGACTCATTAACAACCTGTGTTATGCAGATGATACAGCCTTGCTTGCTGAATGTGAAGAGGACTTAAAACAATTACTGATGAAGATCAAAGAGCACAGCCTTAGGTATGGATTGCACCTCAATATAAAGAAAACAAAAATCCTCACCCCTGGATAAACAACATTCTTTTCAATGGAGAAAAGATTGAAGTTGTCAGGGACTTCATTCTTGGATCAACTATCAACACTCACGGCAGCAGCAGTCAAGAGATCAAACGATGTATTGCATTAGGCCAATCTGCTGCACAAGATCTTTTTAAAGTGTTTAAGAGAAAAGCTGTCAGCTTGAGGACTAAGGTGCGCCTGACCCAAGCCATGGTATTTTCAATAACCTCATATGTATGTGAAAGCTAGACAGTGTATAAGGAAGACCGTAGAACAATTGATGCTTCTGAGTTATGGTGTTGGGGAGAGAATTGAAAGTGCCATGGGCTGCCAAAAGAACAAACAGATCTGTGTTAGAAGGAGCACAGCTAGAGTGTTCCTTGGAGGCCAGCATGGCCAAACTTTGTCTCTCATACTTCAGACATACTTTCAGGAATGACCAGTCACTGGAGAAGGATTATCATGTTTGGTAGGGTGAAGAGTAAGAGGAAAAGAGGAAGACCCCAACGAGATGGATTGACTGTTGGCAGCATTGATGGACTCAAGCATGGAAACAGTAATGAGGTTGGCCCAGGATTGGGCAGTGTTTCATTCTGCTGTGCATAGAGTCTCTATGAGTCGGTACCGATTCGATGACACCTAACAACAACATGAGACTATTGAACATATCACAGGTTGGGTCAGACACACTATAGTCCTCAAATTGATATCTTTGCTCTTGAACACTTTAAAGAGATTTTGTGTAGTAGAGTTGCCTAATAAAATATGTCTTTTGATTTCTTGACTATTACTTTCAGGAGTGTTGATTATGGATCCAAGCAAAATGAAGTCTCTGACAACTTCAGTCTTTTTTCCATATATCATGATGCTATTTATTGGTCTAGTTGTGAGGATCTCTCTTTACTTTACATTGAGGTGCAGTCCATACTCTAAGCTGTAGTCTTTGATTTTCATCATTAAGTATTTTAGGTCATCTTTGATTTCAGTAAGGGGATTTGTATCATCTGCATATTGCACATTGTTAATGAGTCTTCCTCTAATCCGGATGCCATATTCTTCTTCATGCAATGCAGCTTATAGAATGTTATTTCTCAGTATATAGAATAAATAAGTATGGTGAAAGAAAACATCCTTGACACATACCTTTCATGATTTTGATCCCTTCCACATACCCTTGTTTGAATGACTGCCTCTTTGTCAATTTACACATTGCTTATGAGCACAATTAAGTGTTCTGAAATTCCTATTATTTGCATTGTTATCAGTAGCTTGTTATGATCCACACAATCAAAAATCTTTGCATAGTGTATAGAGCACATATAAACATCTTTTTGCTACTGTTTACTTTAACCCAAGATCCATCTGATGTCTGCAGTGATATCCCTAGTTGTACATTCTCTTCTGTATTGATTTGAATTTCTGATAGTTTATTGTTGATGTACTGTTTCCAGTCATTTTTGAATTATCCTCAGCAAAATTTTACTTGCATATGATATTAATTATATTATTTGATGATATCTGCATTTCGTTGAACCACCTTTCTTTGGAATGGGCACAAATACGGTTCTTTTCCAATCGGGTGTCCAGGTAGCTGTCTTCCCAATTTCTTAGTATAGATGAATGAGTGCCTCCACTGTAGCAATAATTTGTTGAAAGATTACAGTTTGTATTACATCAATTTCTGGAGACTTGTTCTTTTCAATTTCTGGATCCTTGATTTTCACCAATGCCTTCAGTGCAGCTTAGACTTCTTCCTTTAGTACTTGTTGTTGTTATGTGCCGTGGAGTTGGTTCTGACTCATAGCTACCCTGTACAGGGTTTCCAAGACTGTAAATCTTCACGGAAGCAGAAAGCCTCATTTTTCTCCCACAGAACAGCTGGTAGTTTCAAACTGCTGACTCTGAGGTTAGCAGCCCAATTCGTAACCGCTACGCTACCAGAGCACCTTTCCTTTAGTACTGTGGGTTCTCAATTATATGATACCTCGTGAAATGATTGCATAACCATTTCTTTTTGGTACAGGCCTTCTTTGACATTCCCATCTTACACAGATTCCAACTTTCACAGATTTTACTGTATAACTTAGGTGATGGTTCATTGTATTTGCTGAATTTAATGTTATTTATCTGTTTGAAATCCATAGTTGCAAATTATTGGATAGATTCAAAACTACCTCTAAGTTCTAGTTTATACACTATCCGTTCTCCTTTGACTTATAAGGAGTAACATTAGATGGCAAGTAGAAATGAGTCTAAAGAGGATAGATAATGCATGACTAGATCTTAGAAGAGGTTTTCAAATTGGTACCTAACAACAAAATAGGAGGAATGGAGAGGCTTGAGAATGTAAGAAGAGCTTTGCCAATTATTTTGATCAAATATTCTATAATAGAATCCTTATCAAAAATTAAAAAGGCAGAATAGAATTTGAAATTCTTAATATAATCTAGACTTTCTGTATCCATGAAGATTGGATTAGTCCTTGTGATAATGTTTAATCATTGAACTAAACCAAAATACTCCTGAAGTCTTCGTTGAATCCCAACATTGTTTATCTTAATAAACCCAGTATGTTTGCTTTGAACATTATGCTCTTGTAAAGAACAATTTACAAGATCTCAGATTGATATTTGCAAATTGAAAGGTTAGATGAGAAATTTAGAGGGTATTGAGTGTAAGTCAATGGTAGTAATACAATTTAGAGAATGATGGCAAGAATGTTTACAGTGTTTAAAGGATGTAATCAATATCACTGAGCCATACATGTAAAAATTGTTGAAATGGTATATGACTGTTCATTTTCACTTAAAAAAAAAAATGCAAGAAAGATTCAACTGGAGGAAAACAGGAGTTACAGAATAATTCTTAATTTGACCTCTTAAAGTATTGAGATTTCTTGCCATTTCTGTAGTGTGTGAACATACAAATATAGACATACATCTGTATCTTCTTTATTAGCTATCCCCCATATTTAGTCACCAGAACACTGAACATAGCTAGATAGGTCTCTATACTGTTTTTTATTGTCATAATTCTAATTCATTCATTTGATAGCCTTCAAATAGAAATGTTTTTGTTTTACTGCCAAATTTCAAAGTGTTTTGTTTTGTTGTCCTTGATCATTAGTAATGTAATTCAACATTCTAGATTCAAGATTTGACTGAATATTTACTAAATAATTTAGTAATAACTGAACACAACATTAAAGAAGATCTTAAGAGACCTTTTCAATCATTCCTCCTCTCTTTTCTCCACACAATAAATTGCCTCTATGAAAAGTACTCTGTTTTATACTACTATTCTCATATACTGTGGTTTTTGTCACTATAAGTCACAAATCTGAATTAGAGTTCAGAAGAAAACTGGACAGACACATTGCCTCAAAATTGAAAATTTTATATTAAATCATATCTCTGATGGCAGACTCATAGGGTGACCTTAACATGCCTATAAACTATGTGTTCTCAGTAGAAACTGCACCATTTCTAAATTGTTCACTGGCTGTCTCTCAGCAGAGTTTGTAATGAACTGATACTCATACAGTGCTTTAAGCAGTTCAAAACAGGATTCTTTATATATAAAGTAGGCATACAAAAGTAAAAGATGAATAAAAAGCATGCCAGACCATGTAAGTGCTCATTTTAAGGGACTGGAAACAAATAAAATATAATAGCATTAAAGAAATACTATTAGCATAGTGAGGAGCTCTGGTAGCATAGTGGTTACGAATTGGGCTGCGAACCTTAAGGTTAGCAGTTCGAAACTACCAGCCACTCCGTGGGAGAAAGATGAGGCTTTCTGTTCCCATAAATATTTACAGCCTCGGAAACCCTGTACAGGGTCGCTATGGGTTGGAACCGACTCGATGGCACTTAACAACAACAACAACATTAGCATAGTGACAGCAGCAATGGGCTCAAGTGTAACCATTGTGAGGATGGCTTAAAACTTGGAAATGTTTCCTTCTATTGTAAATAGGTTCTCTGTAAATTGGAACCCACTCAATGGCACCTAGCAACAGCCTCATCTTTCTCCCGCAGTGGCTGGTAGTTTCAAACTGCTGCCCATAAGGTTCACAGCCCGATTCATAACCACTACACTACCAGAGCTCCTAGCAACAGTAACAAAGAAAAAGTAGAAGGCATTGCTAGAATTATATTTTAGTAAAACACTTTCAGTTTAATGAATTTTCTAAGAATTAAAAAGGAGCTCCTAGAAGTCAGTAAATAAATTGAATCTCCTAATAAACCATCACCAACTATTTAAGGGTCTATTCTTATCAGCTGTTAAATATAGTAACTAGATGATTTAGTTGGAATGCTGACTCTCATGAGACCTACAGCATATTAACATTTATTATTGTTGGTGAAACATCTTAGACTGTCATTGTAAACATTTTTTTTTTTTTTTTCCCTAAGAACAGTTTGGAGTACAGACTCTGGTGCCAAAATATCAGGTTCTTACCCAGACTCTACTACTTCCTTACTGTTGTTGTTAAGAGCTGTCCAGTCAGTTCTGACTCATAATGACCCTGTAAGTGTCACAGCTGGTAACTTTGAACTACTGACCTTGCAGTTCAAACCAATTTGATGGTCCATTGCATAAACACAGCACCACCTGAGGACTCAACTTCCTTACTTGTTGTTGTTAGGTGCCATCAAGTTGGTACTGATCCATAGCGACCTTATGCACAGCAGAACAAAACACTGCCCGATCCTGGGCCAACCTCACTACTATTTCCACGCTTCAGTCCATCAATGCTGCCACTTAGCCAGTCCATCTCGTTGGGGTCTTCCTCTTTTTCTCTGACCCTCCATCTTACCAGACATGATATCCTTCTCCAGCGACTGGTCCCTCCTGACAATATGTTTGAAGTATGAGAGACAGAGTTTGGCCATCTTGGCCTCCAAGGAGCACTCTGGCTGCACTTCTTCCAAAATGGATCTATTTGATCTTTTGGAAGCCCATGGCACTTTCAATATTCTCCAACATCAGAACTCAAAAGCATCAATTCTTCTAAGGTCTTCCTTATTCACTTTCCAGCTTTCACATGCATATGAGGTTACTGAAAATACCATGGCTTGGGTCAGGCGCACCTTAGTCCTCAAGCTGACATCTTTGTTCTTCAACACATTAAAAAGGTCTTGTGCAGCAGATTTGCCTAATGCAATACGTCGTCTGATTTCTGGACTGCTGCCTTACTAGTTACTATTAATATTGTCTACTTAGTTCATCTCTCTAGTTATGTTCTATTCATTTGTTGTTGTTGTTATTGTTATTAAGTGATGTCGAGTCAGTTCCAACTCATAACAACCCTTATAGGGTTTCTGAGAAGCGACTATTGAGCTTGAATTGCTGACCTTGGGGTTCAACCAGAACTTGCAGTACAGCACATTAACCCAGGGCATCACACCAGGACTCCAAGCTACTAGTTTAATCATCTATAAAATACTTGTATGATCACAATAGTAAAAAGTAAATGATGTGCCAAGGAGATACTTAGATGTACTAATTTATGAAATATTTCTATTTATTAATGCAAACAATAGACATTATAAAAATGATCACTATATTTTTTATTTCACACCTTATGATCTTTAAGTGGTCCTTACTATATTTAAAAGAGGAATAACATTCATTTCATACCATGAATTACAGATGTGAGAAATAACTCTTGTTGGTGTGGTCCATCTCCAGGACTAAGGGAAGTCTTGGGGGTAGCAGGCTAGCATAACAAAAGGAGCTCAGTGGAGGGGAAGAACTAATTTGATAGCTAGGAACTTTAAAATAAGAATATACCCATCAAGGAAATAGGGGAAGTTCATGGGGAAAGGGAGAAACCAACTTGAAATGAGAATGCTCCCAGTAAAGACTAGTAGATGACCTTGTGAGGAGATTGTAAACTCCATAATACCTACCCAGTAACAGGGGAACTGGAGGAGGGTTTTTTTTAAGATAGGGGAATAAAGTTGTTTTCAGGCTGATCATAAGATGTGATGTGTCTACCAGTATCTACTGGGTTGGGTGCCCGATTTTGTGAAATTGAATAAAGAAAACCTCACTCTCACTAAAAGGAGTTCAGTGTTTGCCGGTATTGGCAACATTTCCTACACTGAGTAGAGATAAAAATTACAAGCTTTAGCTTCAACATATTTTCCTTTGTTCTAACTACTATCCTTTATAAAGGATTACTGACATTCTGGAGAAATATATTTTTTGTTGAATATTTCAAATTTTGTTCTTGTTTTTGACATTTACTATGCCAACCAGTTGTATAAGTGAAGTTGTGCTAACGTTGGTGTATAAAATGGGTGATGTTGTGATTTGAATAATATACAAGGATTTAAAACTTCAGTATTTTGTTTCCATGTATATCATTCACTTAGACTGGAAAGAAACAAATTACAATCATAATTGAGTCAAGACATTTTCAGATTTTCAGATGTTCTCAAGTTTAACATTCTTTCAGCGTTAGCCAAATGGTCCCATAGATTTAAGCAATCCATGATCCAAGTCATCAAATGTCTTTGAAAATTTATGTTTATTTTTTTGGTTTAGAGAACATGGGTTGTCTTTCTTCAGCAAATGCCAACTCTGGAATTGTTTATTAAGTGTCTATATCATTAATACTTCCAAAGGACTCTGTAACCTCAGTGTATGCATCCTTGGCATAAGCACTTGAATTTTCAACACTTCATAACTGGGAATATAACTTGGAATCTTTTCCATGTAGTGTCTGAAAAATATTCTGGAATTTGTTGGCCAGGAGTATTGAAGACTAGCTTAGAAGATGGTGCAAATTAGGCATGATTTTGTTGAAAAACAGAAAGAATAAGAGACACATTTTTTTTTAAGTCTTTAAAAAATACAATATAAATCAAAGTCTTGGTGTAGTGCTGTAGATAAACAATGGACTGCTAACCATAGGTTGGCAGTTCTAACCCCCAAGCCATAACTTGGAAACCCTATATAGGGGTGCTATGAGTCAAAACTAACTCAATGGCATACACCACCACCCACAAAAATGGTAGATATGGAAACATAATCAGTACATTCTTATGTATATATTTTTCTGTTTTTTTTGTCTTTCTGGTATTTTGGTCATATAAATATTGTGAATAATAAAATAAGATGTAATATATTATGTATTGCTGAAAAATTTGAAACATTTATTGCTTGTCTTATATTTTTATTCATAAATCTCAAACACCGTAATGAGGATTTTAAAGTTATAAAGAAGCAGCTTAAAATGTAAAAGTTTACTACTAGTATTGAATTTTACATACGTTTTACAGAAGTCAATCCTCTGTCACAAATTCTTTAGTAAAATTTCAAATTTTGTCAAATTTAGTTCCCTGCTGTGCCATAAAACTAACAGTACAGGGTCACATCCATATGCTTTTAGCCTATATAAAAAGCTACTTTTCTCCTTTTTAAAATACTAAATCAGTATTCTTTGGATTTGCTTGGGTTTTATGGTGACACTGAAAGTATGTAACTTTTTTTATCCATATAAATTTTGGCTATTAGAATCACATGGGGATATGTAAGATATTTTCTCCAAACAGTGGGGAGTAATCAGTATAGTGGGGGTCAATGCTGATTTAATGCAAAGGAGGTTATGATATGTTTATCAAAGATCCAAAGCACGCTGATATTAAAGTGAAAGCTCATAGACATAAATTATGAAAGGATACAAATGAAGACATACATTTCCATGGTTGTGCCTCATTTCCACAACCTGGTGGTAGTCCTGCTGTTCTCAGCATGCTACTCAATGATGACCTCATATGTAATTTAAGATGCATTCAGCTAACTGGCACCTAGGTGGCAGTCTACAAAATATAAACAGAGTTCTTTCAAATGGACCATAAAATCTGACTAAAATCTTACAAATTGATAATAAAAATACCTGTTACAAAATTTTGTACACCCAGCAAATTACTCCCTGATGTATATATGTATGTGAATATGTATATGAAGATTATTTACTATTATTAATTATTTTTTAAATATAATGCATTGTGATAGGAGTATATGCCAATAATAATGAGCTTGAATAGGACAATCTTTGTGGAAAATGCTTTGTAAATCAGTTATATTATGTAACCCAAAAGAGATAAAGTTCAGAACTTAACGTGTAAAAAAACACTCAGGGTGTCTTCAGGAATAAATTAAAGCTTTTTTGACTTGTGGATGATAGTAACTCACACAAATGTGTTATCATTGATCTGATTTAGCAATGACATTTAATCTTGTTTTGGTAGAATCTTCTCTAAGGTAGAGTGAATATCACTATTCCTTTTGATTTAGGATGTTTGTAACCAATGGAATTTTGTTTGTTTGTTTTTAAATAGCAATAAATGTGGTGTTGTCATCTTAATTGTGTAAGCTTTAGGAGTTCTGGCTGGATTCCTTTACTTTAGTTGCCATACTGGATTCGCCTTGTAGGTTATTTCATGGAGAAAAGCCAAAGTTGTTAAAAGAATAGGTGCCAACAAGTCTAATTATGATAAATGAAGCATGGATAACAGATAAAAGGTTTATTCTTATTTCCACTTTGACATTATTCCTTGAGAAAACAAATCTGGGCTGCATCTCTAAAGGGTTACCACTCAATGTGTACTGAGGTGTTTGTCATTTTGGGGACTGCTTCAGTGTTGTTGTTGTGAAGTGCCGTTGAGGCAATTCCGACCCATAGCGACCCTGTATAGGGTTTCCAAGGAACAGCTTCAGTGTGATGTCTGTTAAACCAGATATAGAGGCAGAGTCATATCTTTGTGTCCACTAGAAGACTCCCAACAAGATGGATTGACACAATGGCTACAGCATTGGGCATAAATATAGCAGCACTCATGAGGATGGTGCAGAACCAGTCAGTGTTTTGTTCTGTTGCACATAGGGTTGCTAAGAGTTGGAACCACTTCTACAACACCTAACTACAGAAATGCCTTTTACGATGCTTAATATAAATGTCAGGTGCTTAATATAAATACAGAAAGAGAAATATTGCTGTAATCTTATTTTAGCCTGGAAGATATTATGAAGAAGCAAGTTATATTTAGTATTAACTATTTCAGATCCCATAGTTGGCACAAAAGTAAACACAGGAGGATAAAATCATCTTGAATTATGTATGTTGTGTGCTATTTTCAAAACACCAGGTGGGAATGTTAACACTTAATCAATCTCTCTGGCACTAATTCCCATCCATATTGCCAGCTTTATCACTGTGAAGGAGGCTTTGATCTTCTTCTGTGGTGTCAAGAACAACAGGGCACGGAACCAGTGACATTCTAATCAGTGGGGCATCATTTCACATTAGTTGTTGTCAGATATGATATTTCACTAGTACATTTTGGCAATATATGACATAGTACACGGACCACTTCATCTATCCATCTTCTTTTCTTTCTTTTTCTCTGTGTCTGCCACTCTCTCTTTCATTGCTCACCTATTTATCTATCTGTATTTCTTTACGTCCCCAAATGGGGAGTTATTCAAAGTACTTTCTATCACCAATTTGAAGTTTAAGACCTAATGATCTGGATTTTGAAAGCAGAAAGAAATGTTATCTCCAAAAAATGTGATATATTTCTCTTTATGATTGTGTTCAATACTCTGCAGTACAGTGAACTACTTCAGATGTCTCTTCTATCCATAGCCTATGTGGTGGTGATGTACCGTGGAGTTGGTTCCAATCCATAACAACCTTGCACAGGGTTTCTGAGGCTGTCAATCTTTACGGGAGCAGAAAAATCTCATCATTCTCCCATGGAACAGCTGGTAGTTTTGAAGTGCTGACCTTGAGGTTAGCAGCCCGACTCATAACAACTATGCTACCAGAGTCTTTGTAACACCCACCAAATGACTTTTTCCTGATGGATCTAACTAAAAGAAAGTGGGAAAAGATGCCAATGGATTCTATGATTTAATTGTGAGTTATTGTTATCAGAGTTAATTGTGAAAACTTGGAACACTAACATGGCTATAGAATAAGCCATCTCAGAGGCAGGAGGCAGAAATCTGACTATCAACCAAGAAGTTTCAGGAGTGGAGTATGTCCTTTGGACCCAGAGATCTGTGAACATTGAACCTCCTTTACCTAGGGATAGAAATTTATGACACCAGAAGAGTATCAATGTAGCAGCAGCAAAAGCACCAAGAACCAGAGCACAAGACAGGACAGTGGGTGTCCCAGCCAATGGTGCAAATAATGCTGAGTGACTTTGGACAAGAGACTTGCTTGTGCATTGAGATACTTAACTGGGGGAGTTAGTTTTACTGACCCACAGAGCTAAAGCTGAGTGTCTTCAGGTTGAGGCTTATGGTGGAGTGTTTTGTATTTGTCATTTGTCAGCTGCCCAAAAAGGTCTATGTAACATAACTAGAGTAGGACAGAGGCCAGAGAGAAGCTTGTTTGTGGACATGGCAGAGAGGATAGACTAACCTGACTGGAAGAATGTTTCATGAACAATTCTGACCCTGAATTGTAACCTGGACTCCTGGTATGGCGCTGTAGTAACAGTACTGGATTGCAAACCACACAATTGGCATTTCAAATCCACTATCTGCTCCTTGGA
This sequence comes from Chrysochloris asiatica, assembly GCF_000296735.1. NCBI lineage: Eukaryota > Metazoa > Chordata > Mammalia > Afrosoricida > Chrysochloridae > Chrysochloris > Chrysochloris asiatica. Next base: position 10,186,989 of record NW_006408586.1, read on the forward strand.
AAGTCGCTATGAGTTGGCATTGACTCAACGGCACTTAACAACAACAACTCCTATAATAGACACCATAAGTATAAGTATGTTTTCTACATTCTGTGTGGCCATTGCAATGAATTATCAAACCCAAAACCAAATTATTGAGTTAGACAGTATTATAGGAAGCATGGTTGGTTTTATTGTTTTACAACTCTTAACATAAAAGAAAATTCTTACATTTCTAGCACACTTGATAATTCTTTCATATGGAAGTTCTTTAGTAATTACCTGCTCTGTGTCACTTTATAAATTATAATTTAAAAATTAATAATTATTTGAGGTAGACATCTGTATGTAGTAAACATAGAGAAATTTAGTTCAGAGAAGTTTAATAACTTTCATTATGTCGCAAAGTGGCAGACCTCTGATTGTCCTTGAGGTTAATCTCACCACACCCATATTCTTTCTATTGCCACTCAAATTTCCTTTTCCCTTTAAAAATTTACTAGATTATTTCAAGTAGGAGCTTATATAAACGTATAGTAAAATTAGAAAAACAGAAATGTTTAGCCACAATTAAAAGTGCTGCAGTGTTACACAGTGTTGTTGTTAAGTGCCGTCGAGTCAGCCCTGACTCATAGTGACCCTGTATAGTGTTTCTGAGGAGTGGTTGGTGGATTGGAACTGCCAATCTTGCAGCTAAACCAACCTTATGGTCCAGTGCTTATTCTATAGTGCCACACCAGTAGGAAGGTCATAAAAAATCTGTTTGAAAAAATTCAAAATCTCTCCAGAACTAGAGTTTTTCTGAGTAGCCATAGTTTCACTATTAAATAATAAAGACAACTAGTAGTTACAGTACGCTAATGCTGTCACTTAGCAGTAAGGAAAAGAAAGGACTGATGTTGTTAACCACCAGTTGCCAATGAGTCCACTCTGACTCAGATAACGCCTTGTTTTCAGAGTAGAACTGTGTTCCTTATGGTTTCAATGACTCATTTTTTCACGAGTAAAATGTCGGGCCTTCCTTTCAAGGCATCTGCAAGTAGATTCAATTCTTCAACCTTTCAGTTACCAGTCAAGACTTTTAACCATTTCTACCACCCAACAAATCCAAGAGAGATTTTGAGCTAACGCAGATTCAAATACCTCTAACCCTGTATTGCCAATGCAGACAGCAAGGTATTACTGGGGAATGTGAATAAGAGATGTGTGTATAAAGAGAGCTGAACAAAAGTGGCAAAATACTCTCAAATGGAATGTACAGTAGTCTACCCACTGGTTCCTAATAAAGGCCAGTCCTAATTACTATTAAGTTATAAAAACTATCTTGATATATATGGAACCTCTAAAGTTAAGAGCTCTGGTAGCATAGTGGTTACGAATCGGGCTGCGAACCTCAAGGTCAGCAGTTTGAAACTATCAGCTGTTCTGCGGGAGAAAGATGAGGCTTTCTGCTCCCGTAAAGATTTACAGCCTCGGAAACCCTGTACAGGGTCGCTATGAGTCGGAACCAACTCCAGAGCACACAACAACAACAACAAAGTCAAGTAGTGAGATGTCCAAGATAGAAAACAAGTACTTTTGCATTATGTCGTAAATGTTAAGACCTTGCTATTTTCCTATGACAATATTGTTGTTGTTAGGTGCCATTGCATTGGTTGCAAGTCTTAAGTTTCCTATGTACTACAGTACAAAGCACTCCCTGGTTCTGCATCATCAGCACAATCATTGCTGCAGTCACTGTATCAATCCATCTCTCTGAGGGTCTTCTTCTTTTTCACTGATCCTCTACTTTACCAGTCACGGTGACCCTTTACATGAGCTGGTTCCTCCTGATAACATGCTCAAAGTACATGCATGGAAGTCTCACCATCCTTGTTTCTAAGATTGCACTTCTGTTAAGAAAGATTTGTTTGTTCTTTTGGTAGTCCACGGTGATTTCAATATTCTTTGTCAAAACTATAACTCAAAAATAGCAATTCTTCTCCAGTCTTCTGTATTAATTGCCAGGCTTTCACATGCATATGAGGCAATGGAAAATACTGTGACTTGGGTCATACACACCTCAGTCCTCAACGTGACACCTTTACTTTTTAACAGTTTAGAAAATTATTTTGCAGCAGCTGTGCCCAACCCCTACTCCATTTGATTTCTTGACTGCTGGCTCCATAGGCGTTGACTGTGGATCCAAATAAATAAAATCCTTGACAACTTCAATCCTTTCTCTGCTTATTATGATGTTGCTTATTGGTCCAGTTGTGAGGATTTTAATTTTCATTATGTTGAGGTGTAATCTATACTGAAGGCTGTTATAGTTGACATCATGTCTAAGTGCTTTCATTTCTCTTTCCAGCAAAGAAAGCTGTGTAATCTGCATATGTTCTTAATGAGTCTCCTACCAATCCCAATATGTACACAACCCTTTGTAATAATACAAAGTATTAATTTGAATGGATTCTATCTAGTCAACTTATAAAAATACAGAGTAGAAATTTTTATAATCTGTCTTTTATAACTGAAAAATATATTTTGTTGTAGACCCCAAATAACTCAAACAGATGAGGTAATACATTCTTTTGCATCACTTCTACATACGCTATATTCTTTGAGGTTTTTAAGTAGTTTAAAAGGCAATTTTATAGGTTGAAATATTGTCCTTTCTAGTTTTATGGCCAGAACCAAACAGTGCCCGTCTGGAATGCATGTAATATTGCACACGGGGTTAATTAGGTTAGGGATGAATTAATTTGTAACAATTTCCGTTATTTGACAGGCATCAATAATATAGTATATTACTTGCATTCCAGACATCAGCATCCTGCCATGACCCAGTCAGATTCAATTTAAGAAAATCTTGGATCATATAAATATTTTATTATTGATTTTTTGAAGCATCATATTTTACAATCAGATTGGTCATAAAAAAGCATAATGACTTGAATAAATGTTTTAGAAAGCCATACAGTTGATGAATGGGAATCATGCTTTCTATAGTGAAAAATAACTGGATGTCCTCTTCATGAGATGAGCTAATAAGGTAACAATAGGTCCATTATTAAAACTAATTTTAAAAAGTTATTGTTCTAAGAAACCTAAGCAACAATCTTTGTTTATCTTTTAAAATAATTTACTTTAATGATCATTGCTTGGACTGTGATATTCTTCATTACTAATGTCTTTCACATAAAGTACCATTACTCTTGGATTAGATGGTATTTTGAAAGAGTGTGGTGATGGTAGGATAATTAGATTACCCTGACTTTTGCTACAAAAACTTTCATTTCTTACTATTTTCACATGAGTAATTTGACTTCTAAAACCCCCTTCATGTATCCAGGTCTTCATTTATTTGCACATGATGATCAGATTAAGGATGTCAGGCTAAATTTATGAAACATTATGTTGATTGTATCTACTGTTAAATGCATTACATTTCGAAACAAGCTTACATTCATAAAATATCGAATTGTAGCATTTTTGATTATGGAAATATCAAACTGAATCTAATCCCAAGGTATAAAATACAAAATTATACTATTGAAGAAAGATAATTTTAAATTACAAAAATTGCTATAGTAATGCATCTCTTATTCTTTCTGTATTTGAAAAACTGTTATATGTTATACAAATAATTAAATTGTGTTGATTACATTTAAACAATTATATAGATTCAGATTTATCTGTATATCATACATGAACACACACATGCACGTACCACACACAAACACACACATACACACACTAGCCTCTACCCCCCACTCCTCTTAATCCAGTATGGTGTAGTGAATTATGTAATATGTCTCTTCTTTATTTCATCTTTGTAATTCTTACCAAACAACGTTTCTGCCCTGATGAGTCTGGCTACAGAAAGTGGAATAAGATGCTGACAGGATTCTATGATTCATCTGTGAGTGGTTAAAAGGGTTTATTGTAATTGTAAAAACCTGGAAATTTAACATGTACAAAATGAGCCATCTCAGAAGCAGAAAGTGAGGCATCTCAACTACCATCAAAGAAGAGCCAGGAGTGAAGCACATTCTTTGTACCCAGAGATCTCTGTGCATTGAATCTCCTCTAGCAAGGGACAAAGCTTTGGCACCAGAGGAATGGAGAGGAACACTAGCAGCAGCAGCAGCAGAAACAAGAACTAGAGCATCTGACAGAGCAGTGGGCTTCCTGACCCAAAGCAATTAAAGCTAAGCAATGCTGATCAGGAGACTTGCTTGCACTGTGGGATGCACTTAATTGGGGAGGGCTAGCTCTGGCAGCATAATGGCTGCTAATCTCAAGGTCAGCAGTTCGAAACTACCAGCCATTACCTGGGAGAAAGATGAGGCTTTTTCTGCTCCTGTAAAGATTTAAAACCTCAGAAACACTATTTCACGGTAATTATGAGTCAGAACTGACTCACGGCACACCACCACCACCAGGTTTACTGGTCTATGGAGCTAGAGACAAGTGTCTTCAGGCTGAGGCATATAGTATAGTGGTGTATTCTGTGGGCGTTTGTCAGCAATTGTAAAATAGTTTTGTAACGTTGACCAGGCAGAGAGGACATGGTCCTTTGGGCATGTTTGAGGAGTGGCTGTCCTGACTGGAAGATCTCTGTACCTAACATCTTTGATCCTGAATTATAATCTGTTAACTTTCCTAATAAACCCCATAACTCTGAATATGGTGTCTAAGTTCTGTGTGGCCATAGCAATGTATTATCAAACACAGCTGAGAGGAAAGTGCTATGGGAAAAACAGTGTTATTTTTTACACCAAAGAATGACAAACTTTGAGATGATATGCTTTATAGGCTTAGAAGACTGACTGCTTGATCCAGATTAATTTATTTCTCACAGTTTTCATTTTATTCAGCATAATTTACTCTTGTTGGGTGGCACAAATAATTTTTGCTAGGCTATTAATTATTAAGTGAAATGAGCTGTGGTAGTTTAATGATTATGAATCGGGCTGCCAACCTCAAGGTTAGCAGTTTGAAACTACCAGCGGTTCCATAGGAGAAAGATGAGACATTCTACTTCTGTAAGATTTACAGCTTCGGAAACCCTGTGCAGGGTCACTATGAGTCAGAATCAACTCCACTGTACTTAACAACAACTACAGTGAGTGAAATATAGGAGGTTCAAATCCGGCCAGAAATGCCAGGAAAAACAGGCTTGATCTTTTCCATAAGATTACAGCCATTGGAAGCTCTGTTGAGTGTAGTTTTGCTCTGAAACATGATGGGTAACTCTTAGTCGGAATTCATTCATACAGCACTTTAATACCCATAAGCAATCTGAAGTTCTTCATTAATTTTTTGCTTTTTCTCTATATTTTTTCCCCATAGAATCTTAGAATTTTTCACTAGATTGAGAGAGTAAGAGAGGTAGAGGGAAGTTAACAATATATCATAATTGCTTCGCACTTTGTTGTTGTTAAGTGCCATGGAGTTGGTTCTGACTCATAGTGATCTTTTATAGTGTTTCTGAGGAGTAGTTGGTGAGTTTGAACCACTGACCTTGTGATTAGCAGTCCAGTGTTTATCCTTTAGAGCCACATGCATGCATATTGAAGTTAACTAGGTTCAATTAATGGTAACCAATTTTGTATCTGGAAGGGCTAAGAGATTTTTAATAAAATGAAATAGGAATACATTTATAAATTAATTTTGAGTCTGGCCGGACCAAGAAGCGCATAGAGTGAAAATGGCAACATATTTTACAAAGATAGAGCATGCACAGTGTTAAAATTGCAAAGTGATGAACTATATCATTATTAGTACACCAGTCAATGAGAACACTGAACTATTTCAAGATTAAGAACAATGGCAATCCCATCAAACCTTGTACAGGGGAGGGGAACCTGCCACAAAAGATAAACCTGTTCTTTCCAGGAGACAGACTTAACTTGGTGAGGGAATGGTGGCCTCATACTGCCTAAACAGATTCTGTAAAATGTGAAGATAGCTCTTCCTCCTTTAATTTCAAGCTATCACACAAATTCCCTCCAAATAAATAATGTTAGTTCATGTTAGTTCTTGTTAGTTCTTGTTTTGTCTTGACAAGTTTCTATACATATATGTGTGTTTGTGTCTGTGCATATACCTCTAACACATTTATTTATACCATTTTAGTCTGTTACTGTAAAAATATGTTTAAGCAATGGCTGTATTCAAAGTGTTCAGAATTCTGAGTAGTAGAAATGATGCAATAATGAAAAGATTATGCAGTTCTAAGAAGGGTGGCACATTATTTTATTGTTATTATTATCTTACATGTATTACTAGTAGTATTTAGAAGAAAGATAGGCATACTTGCATGAATAAAGAATTCAGATGTAAAATAATGGTTAAAATCAAATGAAAGCTACAACTCCCTGCTGTTATCTTCCCATGAAGCCTAAGCTTTTTCACTTCATCTGGTACAACAGTGTTTCAGTGGTCTCCAGCTGTGGTCAGAATAGCGTTCATCTCCTGCTATTCCCTCATGTTCAAAAGGTGTTTAATTTTCAAGTTGTAGTTAGTTGACACAGAGGAATAGAAATTCAGTAAATCAAAGAGGGACTTGAGATAAGAAACTAAAGGTGCCTACAGGGATATTATCTTTGCTTTAAGGGAAACATATTCTCCAGTGTAATCATTGAACCATCTTAATGTCAACTAATCCAAAGGGACCAGTGCTAAATAGGAGAGGAAGTCAACTTATTCTAGGATGTGGGATTTTAAAGAAAACTATGCTGTATAAAAACTTTTTTTTTTTTTTTTTTTATACCTGGGTTACAGACAAGAGGCTATTATTTTTTCATTATCTAGTTTGAACTTAATTATGTAAGTTCCTGGTTAATAAAGATGAATAAATATAAGTACACGAAGCATACAGAAAGTGGGAATCAGTCACAACTTCTGAAAAATTAATATTGAAATATTTAAGAACAGAACTAAATTCACTTTATTTGTGTGATGAATAACAACAGATCTCTGAGTAGTTGCTATATACCTAGCTTTGTAATATAAAATTGAAAAGGTGTCCCTAAAATGGAAACAATTTTGTGTAAGGTACTGAAAAGTTCATCTTGCACCTACAGTAACTGGGAGGAATGAATGATGAGTATGTAAAATTGCTGAGGTATCTCTTTTGTTTCAATTTCTCCACAAGGAAATTTCCACATTTCATGTTTTCAACATATGTATACAAAATGAACTGTTATGCAAAGCAAATGCATCTCAGGTTAAATGACTCGCTTGAACCAGGAAAAAATCATGAGCTGCTCTTAAAGTTCTTGGATAAGAGAGCTCAAGGCTGTGAGTATACTGAAAATTGAAATGATTTGAAGGAAGAAGACCTGGTGTAGAGTCCACTATCACCACCCACTGTCAATGCGACTTGGAACAAGTTCCATCCAAACATTACCCAGCTAGATAGGGGCAGTCTGAACACAGGACTGCTACTTTCCAACCCAGGAGTTGTTTTTCTCTTACATGAATGAGTATAGTTAAATGGGGAAAGCATGTTTATATTTGTAATTCATGTAAAACTTTCCTTTTTAAAGATAACTTAGGATACCACTTCATTAATTAAGTTTTGTAAGTTTAAGGCTGAATCAGTTCCTTTAAATACCCCTTTTGAAGCCCCAAAATATTTTCCTTCTTAGTCACTGATGTTTTGTGGTCTAAGGAACGTTTTAGTACACAGAAATAGGTTAGCAAGAAGCAGAAAAGAGTGTAATAGAACCTTGCAAACCAGTGAGGGAAAAGAATGATCATAAGTTTACATAAATGTACTGTATGCTAAATTGAATTATTAAATATTAAATTAATAAATGCCTTAACAGTATTATATTATTTACTCTCACAGAATCTCGAGAATGGGAAAGCTTAACTCTGTAAATAGGATTAAGCTTGTCGGTGAAGTCATTTTCAAAACTGCACTGTTGCTAGTGCTATGGTATTTAGATGTATAAACATTTTGGTTTCACCTTATGCATTTTGAGACTGAATTATCTTGTTTCTGAAGTTTCAGTTGTCATCAAACTAAGTTTCCAGTTTTGGGTAGAATTTGGTACAATTCTAATGCAAACTACTCAAATGAATCTATTTTATAGGAAAAAGTCCATTGAAAAGCTGACTGCATGCACAAAAACAGTACTTATCTTATTCAAGAGAGATTCCTACTTGGCACCAAAGAATTATTCACATATCCATCAGGTCTTTGGAATTAATTCTGTGATCACGAAAAAGAGTCTGCCAATTATTGCCATATGTGAATGTGGTTTTTGTAATCTGGCTGCTGATCCCTTAGGATTTATCTAATAGCTCTAGTCTTTTACTTCTCATTAACTGTCAGAAAAGCTATCAGACAGAAGAGACATTAGTCAGAGCCAACATAATACAGATTTGGACAAGTGACTAAAAGTTGAAAGGATCAGGATCACCTTAGCAAGAACTCTGCTTATGAGAAATAAGGCTCAGGAAAAATAAAGTATTTCAAAGTCAAATATATTTTAAACTCAATAAAGTAAGTCTCCCTCTAGCAGTGAGGAGTTGTAGAGGGGAGGCAACCAAGTTTATAAGTGTTTGCTAATACAGATGGCATCCAAAAATAAAATAATATAAATTACCAATATTGAGAATGGGAAGGATAAATCTATATTAAGAAACAAAAAGACTTCAAGCTATAAAGAAGTTTGAGCTATAGTTAGAAGTAATCATTTCAAATTTTAGAGTGAATCCATTATGTGTGTGTATAACGAGATAGACTACCATATTAACCAAGAACCAAGGGCAAACATTTCTCTGGCTTGTCTACATATGAGAGTATGTCAAAACATGCTATAACAAAACTATAGAAATATAATATCAAAATGTGAAGCTATTGCTTCTTGGTATGTCCTCCATCTCGGTGTATAAATTTCTGAAGGCATTTTCTTTTCTAGAACTTTTCCCTAAATTCTGCATTCTTCCACGTACATAATTTCAAATGGCAGCTTTAGCATTTTTCAATGGCTCATTTCATGTTCCTATATTCTTTGAGTTTGGGGGACAAAAAGTAGTCTGAAGGGACAAAATGATGATTGTAGGATGCTTTTGGTAAAGTTCCCCAAGGAGATTCATGTAGGAAAGCACTTACCACCTTCAAAGAATGAGCCTATACAATTTTCCATTAAAAAATAAAAAATTCATATTAAACCTCTGTAGTCACCTTGTGTCTTTGGAGAAAAATCTATTAAGGTTACCCCTTGGGAATCTCAAAAAACAATCATCTAAATTTCTGAGCTGACCTCTGATTTGAACTTAACTGGCTCAGCAGATCTGGTCAGACCCACTGTTTTGACAGGACCTTTTTTTAGAAGGCACACTAAAGAAAGTAAGACAAATATATTACTGAGAGAATTTGTCTGCAGGAATCCACTGATCACAGAAACATGTTTAAACGTGTTTAGTATGGAATAAACTTATAAAAGTATGATCCATAGTAGCATTACTTTTTGATGTATCCTCACATATAAAATTTATTTAGACATTATTTATCTATGGACATCTCTCAGATAAAAAAGTGATAGTTAAAGTTAATCGTAACCGCAAAGAACTTCTCACATATCTTTGAACAACATGCTTGTCAAAAAGTTATTTTAGTGACCCATTTTTATGAATTATATGAATACAATTTTGCAGAGAAGGCTCTAACCATAGTACTTCAGGGAGAAATTAATGTCTACAACATCTAAAAAGTATAAAACTAAAAATATTTTTTAAAAGTCTTCTGTGGTTTACTGTGTTGACTGGTTAATACATTAGCACATCTATTTGTTTATACCATGTTAGAAATAGTTGTACATATTATCTAAATCTTTTATTATGGTTGTGTAAATATTGGTAAGTGTTGTCAAGTCAGTTCTGACTCATAGCGATCCTGTACAGGGGTTCCAAGGAGTAGCTAATGGAATTGAACCACCAACCTAAGGACCAGTCTGGATGTACTTCTTCTAAGACAGATTTGTTTGTTCTTCTGGAAATCTATGGTACTTTCAATATTCTTCTTGAACACTATAATTAAAATGCATAGTTTTTTCTTTGATCTTGCTTATTCATTGTCCAACTTTTACATACATATGGGGTAATTAACAATTCTGCACTTTGGGTCAGGCACACCTTAGTCCTCAGACTGACATCTTGCTCTTTAACACTTTAAAAAGGTAGGTCCTCTGCAGCAAATTTGCTTAATACAATATCTTATTTGATTTTTTGACTGCTGCTTCCTTAAACATTGATTGAGAATCCAAGCAAAAAGAAATCTTTGACAATTACAATCTTTTCTCAATTTATCATGATGTTACTTATTGGTTCAGTTGTGAGGATTTTTATTTCTTTACATTGTGGTGCAATCCATATGAAGTTGTAGTCTCTTATCTTCGGTAATAAGTATTTCAAGTCCTCTTTGGTTCCAGAATGCAAGGTTGTTTCATCATTATATTGTAGTTTGTTAATGAGTCTTCTTCCAATTTTGATGCTATGTTCTTGTTCAGGTAATACACTTCTCAGTTTATTTGATCAGCATAAAGATTGAATAAGTATGGTGAAAAGACACAGCCCTGGCCCACACCTTTCTGATTTTGAATGATTTGGTGTTCCTTTGTTTTGTCTGGATGAATGCTTCTTGATCTATGTACAGGTTCCTCAGGAACACAATTAAGAGTTCTGGAACAACAATTCTTCCTACTGTTATACAAAGTTGTTTTTGTTTGTTTGTTTATTTTTTAATGATCCACACTGTTAAATGTTTTTGCATAGTTAGTAAATCACAAATAGACTTCTTTCTGATACTTACTGCTTACAGTTAAGATCCATCTGATATCAGCAGTGATAACCCTTATTCCACATCCTCTTCTGAATCTAGTTTGAATTTCTGGAAAATTCTTTTACTGTACTGCTGTAACCATTTTGAATAATCTTCAAAAGATATGCTTACATGTGATATTGTTCAGTAATTTTCACTTTCCATTAGGCTACCTTTCTTTGGAGTCCTGGTGTGGCTCTGTGTGTTAATGTGCCAGACTGCAAAGCCATTTGAACTGCAAGGTCAGCTGTTCAAGCTTACCAGCTGCTCCTTGGAAACCCTATACAGGGTTGCTATGGGTCAGAAACAACTCGACAGCTCTTGACAACAACAACCTTTCTTTGGAATGGACACAAATATTGATCTTTTCTATTTGGTTGTCCAAGTAGCTGACTTCCAAATTTCTTGGCATAGATGAATTATAACCTCCAATGCTGCACCAGTTTTTTAAATTTTTTCCATTTGCAGTCTATCAATTCCTGGATACTTGTTTTATGCCAATGTTTTCAGTGTAGCTTTGACTTCTTTCAATACCATTGGTTCTTGATCAAATTATACCTTTTGAACTGATTGATCATCAAATGATCACAGACCAATTCACTTCGGTATAGTGACTCTGTGGTTTCCTTCCATCTTCTTTTGATGCTTCCTGCATCAATCAACATTTTGACCATTGTTGTTGTTAGTTTTCATTGAGTTGGTTCTGATTTAAAGTGACCAAGAACAGCTGGTTAGTTTAAGTCACAGACTTTGCCATTAGCAGCCCAGTGCTTATCATAAAGAGCCACACCTGTATTCCAGTTTTTCCCATAGAACCCTTCAGTATTTCAATAAGCTTCTTGAATTTTTTACTTCAGTTCTTTCAGTTGGAGAAATGCTGAGCATGTTCTTCACTTTTCGTTTTCTAACTCCATGCCTTGCACTTTTCATTATGATGCGTCATCTTCTTGAGCTGCCTATTGACATTTCCTGTTTAATTCTTTTGCTTTATTTTTCCAGTCACTTTAGCTTCTCTGTTCAAAAATAAGCTTCAGTCTTTTCTGACATCTGTTTTAGTCTCTTCTTTCTGTCCTGCTCTCTAATCGTATTTTGTTTTCTTCATGTGTAATGGTCTTAACATTATCCCACAACTCTCTGGTCTTCAGTCAGTGGTGTCTAATGAGGTTGTCTCTAAATTCAGTTCAGATACACTCAAGGTCATATTTTGACTCTCATGGAGTTTAAAAATTGTTTTTGAACTTCAACCTAAACTTGCCTATGATCAACTGATGGTCTGTTCCACCATCTGCCCCTGGCCTTGATTTGGCTCATGAGATGGAGCTTCTCTGTTGTCCCCTAGATAAAGACAATTTGATGCCTCTCTTTTTCTATCTGGTGAGGTCTACATGTACAGTTGCCATTTATGTTATTAAAAATAGATATTTTCAATGAATAACTAGTTGTATTTACAAAATTCAGTCATGTTATCTCCAGAATAATTTCTATCACCAAGGTCATATTTTCTAACTACTGATTTTGTCAACTTTTGCATTGCAATCACTAGTAATTATCAATGTATCCTTTTTTAAAAAAAAATTGTTTATTGTGAATTGGGTGAAAGTTTTCAGACAAGATCATCAACTTTACATTCAACAAATTATATACTGTGTTTCAACTCAATGATTATAATCTCCTCCCTAAAACAACAGTTATCCTACTTCCTCCCTGTGGCTCCCCATTTATATTTCTTATGTTTAACAAATGAACAAAGCAAAAGTATCTGATGTACACATACAAAACAAAAAAATATTAATATAATGTCCAAAGGGCACATTCTGCCAGCCAGTCTCTGGTCCACAGGCACACAGCTTTTCTCAGCCTGAAGTTGCTCTTTCTTTCCATGCAACTGGCTCTGCCAACCACATTTCTAGGTAGGGATCTCACACTCCACTCATGCTCTTCTTTCTTGATGGTCCTGGGATCCTGAAATGAAAGATTAACTACTCCCCCTTTTTAGTAACACATCTTTTACAATTTCAGTTATTACAATCAACAATTAATCCTGCCAACGATTACTCACAGTTGTCATAAAATTTTATCATCATCATCCCAAATCCCATTTCACCAGATCCATCTGGAAAAGAATGAAACTATTCAGTGGATTCTACCTTGATCCCTCATATTGCCACTAAGCACACTCATTGAAATTTGTCAGCCAGCCACTTCATGCCTTTTTGGACTTCCATTTTTTTTACAGCTATTGTCTAAATTTCTCTTCCCTATCAACCCAATACACTGAAGAAACAAGCTTGTTCCTTGATAAGAACAATCCTTCTATTCTGGTTCAAATTTTGAGCTACTGCTTCCATAAACAAAATTCTAGTTCATCAATCAATGCATCTTGATTGCATGTTTGATCAATTTCAGATTGAAGATGTTGGTAGAAATCTTCAATTTAATCAACACTGACTTTTAATAGTTTATGTGTAAATTTAAATAATATTAGCATTAATTCTTCTTTCTTGAAGACTTATGGATATTAGCTTATCACAGACAGCGTTGCACGTAAAGATAGACCTAGAAATGCTCTTTCTGTTAATGAATGTTATGCCATTACTCTTCTATTTGTAGTAGAGTAAATTATATGATTTGCATAGTAAATTATAATATAGTAAACATATATATTATATTTATATAATATATAAATTATAATATAGTAAATAATAAATATATAGTAAATTAAATTGCATAGTAAATTATATGATCATGTGATTCAAAATGGTGGTTACCAGTCAATTTCAGCTCACTAACTCCTAGGATGTCAATTATTGTGCCTTTTATTCATTTTGATGACCTCCAATTTTCCTAGCTTCATACTTCTTACATTTCACATTCTGATTATTAATGGATATATGCAGATGCTTCTTCTTATTTTGAGTTTTGACTATCAGCAAATGAAAGTCCTGAAATCTTTATTCCATCCTTATTTGCATAATCCACTTTAAGGTAAACTCTATTTTGAGGAGATATTACCCCATCACATTTTGAGTGCCTTCCAACCTGAGGAGCTCATCTTTAGGGACTATATCAGACAATGTTTTGCTACAATTCATAAGGGCTTCAGGGAGTGACCATTCAGAAGTGGCCTGTCCCTCTTTTTTTCCATCTGTTTTAGCCTAGAATCTCTGCTGAAGCATGTCAACCATGAACGATCCTGTTCTTGTTGTTGTTATTGAATGCTGTTGAGTCACTTTTGACTCATTGTGATCCTGTATAGGGTTTCCAATGAGCTCCTGGTAGTTTCAGCCACCAACCTTGTGTTTAGCAGTCCAGTGCTTATTTTACAGTGCCACACCAGAAGTTCTGAGTAATCCTGCTGGTATTTAAAATTTGGGTGGCATAGATTCTAGCATCATAGCAACACACAAGCAGATTAAGACAAACTGGCAAATGGGTGATGGTTTTAAATGTACTGCACCTGATATACTCAAGTGATCTCCCCTCCTAGGCTTGACCCCGCTTAGCTTCCAAGATCAGAAGAGATCTGGTTCATTCAGGGTGGTATGGCTATCGATATCATGCAGGACTGACAAAAAAAAAAAAAAAAAAGCCAAAAACAGAATAAATATTAAGTCTCAGGAAGCTGCTTGCTGGTAGAGTGACATACCTTTCTACGAAACATGGCATTTCCACATTGGAAGTCTTCCCAGACTATCATCACTTCTTTCTGATGATCCAAATTTATATTCTTCTGTAATAAAGGAGTCCTGGTGTAGCATTACAGGATAATGCACTGGACTTCAAGGTCAGTTTGAACTTCATGGTCAGTGGTTAAATTTTACTAGCTGCTCCTCCAAACCCCATAAATTGGTTGCTATGAGTCAGAACCAACTCCACAATACTTAACAACTATAGTAAAGGATTTTGAATTAAGCATACATGATCAGAAGTTCAGAAGAATTGTTTATGGAGCAAAAGATGGGGTTTTCTGCTCCAGTAAAGGTTTACAGCTTCAGAAAGTCTACACAAGGTGCCTGTGAGTCAGAATGCACTCTTAAGTCACATAATTATCACCACCACCATAATAATATAGGAGGTCTGGTGTGATGCTGTAGGATAAACACTGGACTGCTAAACACAGTTGCTTTTTGGAAACTCTGTACAGGATCACTATGAATAGGATACAACTTGACTGCACTTAACAATAACAACAACTTACAGTCATAAATTCAATATCTTGCATGAGTTTATAGTCACTCAAGTGAATTAACTAGCCCAAGGATGATGATCACATAACTTGGAAGGTCTAAGCTAGTATTAGGGACAGAGAGAACCAGAATAGTATGTGGGAAACTGGTGTCAGAAATAATGGAGAAGTGGGAATATTGTCTAGTCTTTAAAATATGATTTATGATTAGTATTAGTATATATATATATAATTATTTAGCACCTAATGAAACAAATATCTTTTGAAAACTATCCATCTTCTATTGTTCTATTGTAAAGCTTTGTGATGGATTCATAGACTGTGACTGATGATTTATAGGGAAATTAGGTAGACAACGATGTCTATGATTAATTGAACTTTGTAATTGGGCAAAGAAATAAATGATAGGACATTGTAATAGAGTGATGGAGAAGTCATCCTTTTTTTCCCCTAAATATATAATTTTTGATTGCCTTATGTAAACCAAGAATTCTAGTAGATACTAAGAAATAAAGGATTCACAAAATACCTGCAAAGTGCCCATTATCTTACCTGACCCACATCAGAAATATGATAGGTTTTGAGTTTTAAAATAACATGTTTTATAATTGTGTTTTATGAAAACATTATTATATCTTCAGTGTTCAGTTTTTAGATTGATGACTATTACCTTGTAAGATTTATCAATTACCAACTAAATCACCATTGTATATGGAAAGATGAATATCAAGTAGTTGCAATTTTCAGCTGGCCTAGAAGCATCAGACTGAAGAAATGTGAAGGCAGTCAGCAATGAGTACTGGATTTTGAGCTTGGATAGTTTCCGATATTATTGAGCATGCATTTAGCTAGTCACATACATTTCATTCCTCTATTTGCAATCCAGCTTCCCATTATATGTCATCAGGAAATTGAAAAGAACAAAGATATTAGAATTTCCTTAGAAGGAAAAATTATGCAGATTTGATGTGTTGTATATTATGTTAAAGGAACATCAGATTAACTATTTTTAAGTCTTAATTAATCAGAAATTTTTGGTTTGTAAATCATTTGTTACTTGTATATGCCAAAAGTATAATCAGAGTAATTAAAGAACAGTTTGGGGATAATACTGAAGGTTTTTCTAGATATCTTTTCTGAATCTACCAAAAGTTTTGGGAACTTCCCCCCCCCCCCCATGCTTATTATATTGTGAACATTTCTTCTTCAACAGAGTCTTTGAAGAGCTCCAAATACAAAGCTGTGTTTTAGTGAAAATTCTCCATCACACATATGCTGTATAAATTTGAATATTTTATTGCCCTCAGCTACTTGAGAATTCTTAATGCTCAACAGGCTAAAACAATATAAAGTGGAAATGTGTTAGTCCTCTTAGTTTAGGATTGCAAACTATTTATGGTATGCTTTTTCTTCTATACAATAAAGTTCCTTGTTTCAACTGGTAACGTAGGAAAAATGGGCAGTTTATTCTATGGTGAGCAGTCCAATTTCCTTGAAAAGAAATCCAGCCCACAAATGTCTTTCCAGAAAGCCTACAACAGTAAAGTATTTTCTTCTCATAAGGGCTAGCGTTTCCTCCATTAGAATCATGCACCTGTCTAGACATAGCACTAAGATACTGTTGAGGAAAACTATTATTGAATTAACAGGTATTGTGATAAAATGAGATAATTGATTTCCTTGTGTGCCTGTAAAACCTGTCTATATTTTTATAGTTACAGCTCACATTGTTAACTGATACTACTATTTTTTGGGTGACAGATACCTTGTTAATCCTAGATTATGTAATAGCTTAATTTTTTTCAGGAATGAAAGAAAATGTGATTTCAAATCATATAAATATCTATGTCTTATTCAGCAAAGAAAAAGTTTCAGCAGCCTTTTTAGCTTAGATTTGAAATCTGCTTACAACATTTAATTGAGGGGTTAACAGTCAATGCACTTAGTATCTTTAAGCCTCGACTACCTCATGGATTTTGGCTGAAAGCAGAAAATACCAAAACGATGTTTACCTGTGCTTTATTGACTAAGCAAAGGCTTTCAATTGTGTAGATCATGACAAGCTATGGACAACATTGTGAAGTATGAGTATTCCAGAACATTTAATTGTGCTCATGAGGAATCTGTACACGGACCAATATATAGTTATTCGAACAGAACATGGGAACACTGAATGGTTTAAAATTAAGAAAAGTGTGCGACAAGGTTGTATTCTTTCACCATACTTATTCAACCTGTATGCTGAGCAAATAATCCAAGAAGCTGGGTTATATGAAGAAAAATGTGGCCTTCAGTATGGAGTACATCTCAATATAATAAAAACAAAAATCCTCACCACTGGACTATAAACAACTATCAACAGGGCAAAGATTGAAGTTGTCAAGAACTTCATTATTCTTGGATCAACCATTAACACTCATGGAAGCAGCAGTCAAGAAATCAAACGATGTATTGCATTAGGCAAATCTGTTATACAAGACCTTTTTAAAGTGTTGAAGAGGAAAGATGTCACCTTGAGGACTAATGTGTTGCATTCAGGCAAAATCTGTTCCCTCTAGGGATAGTCTGGTGCCAGTGATGCAACAGCCTAACCAAAACTGCTAGGTTTCAAAGGCAATAAAATATTTACTGGTGGGATAACATGTGACTCAGTGTTAGAGGCCATCATTTTCCATTCATTTCCTTATCTCTCTCATTCTCTAGGCTTCTAATTCTAGTATTAATCCAGAAATTTGCAGAATGTAGAAGAAAGACAAACAAGTTACTTGAGTGAATTTTTCAGGTCATTGAACATAATTCTTTAAGGTTACCACACAGAATGCAATATACAATAATTTTCATTCTAAAGTAGTATTTGCAAAATGTAGTCAATGGTTTAAATTAGAGAAAATCACACACACACACGGCTATTTTAATACACAAAAAGATACCTTCTCTCTCTGTCTTTGTTTCTCCTTTCAAGAGTTGTACCACTTAGTACAGAAGATTGCTGAATCTGAAGTTATGTGAAATGATTAGATAGAAAGAACAAGACTGGCAGACATCTTCTTACTGTGTCCGCATTTTTGTTATTTGAACTATACTGCAAGAATAACAATGATGATGCAAGAATAATGATGATGCATGGAGGGGATTGGTACCGTGGCAATGAAACAATATACGATAGAATGAATGTAAAACTAAAGTTCTCTCATGTAAACTATCATATAATTCACAATAAAACATTAAAAAAAGAATAACAACTATACACAATGCATTTTAATGTTTTCTCTGTAATATTTTCTAACTTTTATCGCATTAAAAAAAATTCTTTCATTTACTTATCTACGTAGGTAAATGTATCATTCTTACTATTTATATTTTAGTTCATCTTCCAAGTTGAATGTTAAGCTCTAGAATAACAGATCATACATGTGAAGAAAAAACTGTTCGTTTTCTTAGAAATTAACTAATTTAAGGAGTATAAGTCTTAAAGTTTAAAAATGTTCAAAGTTCATCTTAAATTCTTGGATGTTTGATTTTTATATTATAATTCTGGTGTGGAACTGTAGGATAAACACTAGAATGCTAATCATAGGGCCAGTGGTTCAAATGTACCAGCTGCTTCTTGGAAACCCTCTACTGGGTCTCTGTGAATGAGAACCAACTCCACAGCCCTTCACAACAACAAAACCAGTACATGCGTCTATACATCGCTGTAGCACATGCTCATGACATTGTTCCAGATACTGCAGAGGTTTCTTTCCATCTTAATTGTAGTGAATATTTCTATATTTGAAATGCAAATTAGAATAGACATACAAATTAAAAATTGAACATAGACAAGTTTGTGTTTGAAAAGCTATGCTTTCATGGCAAGCAGAAAAAGAATCATTTATTGAAGAGGATAGAATTCATTTTATGTAAAAAGTACGTATACATATATAAACATACGTTTCTACTCAATTACTAACACTGATGTCTTCCTTAATATTTCCAAAATAATTGGTTTAATGTTTTTTGGTTAGGCTCTCTATCCATGTGAGCATCTATTTATGATGATTTTTATGTTTTTATGGTTGAATCTATTTTTTCTTAATTTAGGAAGTGAAATTTTAGAATACACTGAATAGAAATCCTCTTTCTATCTTGGATGAAATGTTGACTATAAATATAAAAATAAATGAAAAAATTATACTCTAAAACTACACTGGTGGTGGTGATGGTTGTGTGCCACCAAGTCTGTTCCAACTCATAGCGACCCTGTATAGAGTTATTGAGGCTGTAAATCTTGACAGGATCGAAAGCCAATCTTTCTACTACGGAGTTACTAGTAGGTTCAAATTACTTTCCTTACAATTAGCAGCCGAGCTCCTAATGCACTACACTAATTACATTAAACCCATTTTATATTTTTCTGTCTTACAAATAGTAATTTTCAGTCATTGAATTACTGAAATCAAATGTTAAATACCTTTATATTGTAAAATTTCCTAGTTGGTAATAATTTGTGATCATAAATAAATTAATACATAAAGGGAAAGTTTATTAAAAAGAAAAAAAAAACTGTTTATTTAAAAATCCATGACCTTTTTAACTATTATATATATATACTATAAATATAAATATAAATATATTTTCAAACTTAGATGGAATGTAAAGCTTATAGGATTGAATGTTGAATGGTAAATTTCACAGTTTCAAGTTAGTTCCTCAGGATACAAATTGACAGTATTTTAAATGAATTTATCCTAAAAGAAAATACAAATGAAATGGTATGAAAAATAAAATGTAGTCATCCTTCTGCTAAGCTCCTGAGTGTTGTCTTCTTTTTCTAGAGATTGAATAATTAACAGCTAAGGACTATATACATTTTGCATTGGCTTTACCTCTTTACAAAATTAAATTTTCCATTATTACTATGAGTTTTCCACATTGGATAGGTATTCAATTAAATCCAGAATGTTAAAAGTTGTGTTATTTTCTGTACAGATTTTCCCAAGTGGGGGCATAGAGATCAAAGTGTGTAATTTAAATTAGTGGGGATAGCAACATTTGCAATTAAACATAATTCTCCCTGGTCGTGTTACAATTTCAAAAGAAAAAGTGAACTATAATAGAAGCAAAACCTTAAAAAGCTGTGTATATGTGTGTGTGGGCATGATAGACAGAGAATGAGTAATAATAACAATAGCTCCCCAAATTCCATGGCCTTCAAGTTTATTCCAAGACCATATGGAGGACTCCTAGTATGCCACTGTGGGTTAATGTGCTGGACTGCAAAGCCGGTTTGAACCGCAAGATTGGCAGTTCAAGCTCACCAGTTGCTCTTAAGAAACTCTATACAGGGTGACTATGAGTCAGAACTGACTCAATGACACTTAATATATACAGAAGCCAACTGCCACATATTTTTCCCACAGAGTGCCTGCTGGGTTCAAACTGCTGACCTTTTGGTTAGCAGGTAAATACTTTAATAACCACTATACCATCAGTAAATAAGTAGATAGCTAGACAGATACATTGATAGTTTTAAGTCTAACAAACAGAACCTATTGAGTTACATATGTTACATATGTATGCAGATCTTTAGTGGAACAGAAAGCCTCATTTTCCTCCCACAGAACAACTGGTAGGTTAAACTGCAGACTTTATGGTTCACAGGCCAGTGCTTATCCAACTGCACCAGAACACTTCATATACGACAATATAGGTGTGTGTGTCTCTATCTACATATATCTGCATGTATATATATATATGTGTATATGTATGGGTGTGTGTATATGGTAGTGGTGACTGTGTGCCATGGAGTTGATTCCAACTCATAGCAACTTTGCATACAATTTCTAAGGCTTGACATTTTTACAGGAGCTGAAAGCCTCATCTTTCGCCCATGAAGTGACTGGTAGATTTGAACTACTGACCTTGAAGTTAATAGCCCAGCTCATAATCCTCTATACTATCAGGGATCTTGTCTCTATATAGATATAGAGATAGAGAGATAGATAGAGATACAGAGATAGAGATAGATCTATCTAGATAGATCACTCTATCTATCTATCTATCTGGAGTCCTGGTATGGTGCCATATCTTAGAATAAGCACTCGACCTTAAGGTCAGCTTGAACCACAAGGTCAGCTGTTCAAGCACACACACACACACATATATATCATATACATATATATCACACCTATATATATATATATATCCTCAGAAACACTGTATAGGATTGCTATGAGTCAGAACCAACTCCATGGCACATAACAACAACATACATATGATATACCTATATATCTATACATACATATTTGAATCATAATATGGCACTTTAGGATAAGCACTGGATCCTAGTATGGCACTGTAGGATAAGCACTGGACTGGGAACTGCAAGGTTAGCAGTTTAAACCTACCAGTTGCTCTTTGGAAACACTATATAATATTGCTATGTGTTGGAATTTGATGGCTATTAACAATACATATGTATGTGCATATTCATGTACATGTCTATATGTTTATATGTATATAGATTTATATGTATATATGGGGAGTGCTGTGGCACTGTAGTATAAGCACTGGTCTCCAACCACAAGGTCTGTGGTTTGAGCACACCACCTGTTGTGTGGATGAAAGAAGAGGCTTTTTGTTCCTACAAAGATTTACAGCTTTGAAAATCCTATAGTGTCATTATGAGTTGGAACCAACTCCATGACATTTAGCAAGAACAACACATATGTGTATGTGTATGGTGTGAAGCTATAGGAAAAGCTAAGTTCAAGGCCAGCAGTTCAAACCAAATAGTCACTTTGGAAACACAAGTTCCCTATGGGTCGGAAGTGAATTGATGGGAATTAATGACAACATAGTCCTTCTTAGATTTGTGCCTTTCTGTTGGAAACTGAGTCAGTGATCGTAGGCACAGCAGGAGGAACCACTGCCCTGTCCTTCTGCACCATCCTCACAATTATTGCTACGTTTGAGTCCATTATTGCATATACAGTGTGAATCCATCTTGTTGAAGTTATTCCTATTTTTCACTGACCCTCTACTTCAACAAACATGATACCATTCCCCAGGGACAGCTCTTGATAACATGTGCAAAGAACATGACGTGAATCTGGCCATCCTCATCTAAGGGTCAACTGAGCTATATTTCTTTCAAGATAGATTTCTTAATTCTTCTAGCAGTTCCTGGTATATTTAAGATTAATTACCAACACCATAATTTAAAGACATCAGTTCTTCTTTTCTCTTCTTTATTCATTGTTCAGCTTTCCAAAGCATATGAGGTGATTGAAAATACTTTGTCTTCTTGAGTTGCCCTTTGAATGTATTACACTCTTTTACTTCATCATTTCTTCCTTTTGCATTACTTATTTTACCTTCAAGAGTAACATTTAGAGTCTTATCTGATACCCATTTTGGTCTTATCTTTCTTTCCTGTCTTTTTAATGAGCTTTTGGTATTTTCATGTATGAAATTCTTGATGTCATCCTACAACTTGGCTGGTCTTTGGTCCTTAGTGTTCAATGGACTGAATCTATTCTCGAGATCCCTAAATTCAGATGGCATATACTCAAAGTTGTATTTTGTCTCTAGTGGACTTGTTTTAATTTTCTTCAGATTCAACTTGAACTTGCAGATCACTAATTGATTTTGTTTACCATAGTCATCTCCTGGTTTTATTCAAATTGGAGAGAAAAACTCAGATGGCATTAAGCGTCTGAGTCTAGTTAGAATAAAGCATCTCACTCATCTCTTTTCACAAATGTGGTCAAATCAATTCCTGTGTATATTTATGATTTGTGTTGTTAAAAGTTGTATTTTGCTATGTTGTTTGTTCATTTTAAGCAGTGTCGAGTCATTTATGACTCATAGTAACCCTGTAAGTGGCTTTTGAGGAGCAGCTAATGGGTTTGAACATGGACCTGGTGATTTGCAGTCCAGTGTGTATCTTACAGTGCAATACCAGGTTTCTCTTTTTCAATGGTTTTGCAAAATTATATCATGCCATCTCCAGCATTTCTGCTATCACCTATCACCAAGAATATGTTTTCCAACTACTGATAACACTGTTGAATTATACATTCGTTATTTTATACTGATCTTTCTTTAAAGTATTGTGATATGTTAATTCTGTCATATAAGTACATAAAAACATCATAGTTTATTTATGAAACTTATTAATATAGCATAATGTATTGAACCAAGTTTCTTATTTAGAGCACTTATGTAGCTTTTAACTTACCAGTATTATAAGCATCATTGTTCATATGTAGTTCTATATATGAGGATGCATAGGATCTAATTCTTTCTGTGTTAGACATAATAGGTCCTTTGGAAATTGCACCACTAACACTTTCATATATCTTATACTCCTACCTGCATGACATTGTATACTCTAAGATATACTTTCTTATGGCAATTCTATTCTGCTAAAATAAATTTAAGAAAGAACAGGTGGTGGAGGTGGTATGCCATGGAGTTGGTTCCAACTCATAGAAACCCTTTATAGGGTTTCTGGGGTTGTAAATCTTTACAAGAGCAGAAAGCCTCATCTTTTTTCCTTAGAACCAGCTGGTAGTTTTGAACTGCTGACCTTGAGGTTAGCAACCAGATTTGTAACCACTACCCTACCAGAGCTCCTTATAGAGGATCTAAGTGGACTTTAAAAATTTTGTGAAAAATTATTTGTAATATCTTTAAATTCCAGTTTTTCTGTTTTATTATGATTTTACTTCTAAATGCTAATCTATTTGGACAGAATTAGACATAGAAAATATGTAGTTCATTCAAAATCCCTTCTTCAAAATAGTTTGGAGTTATTCAATACATTTTTATGCTATTCTAGTCTAACAAAAAGTGCTGGTGTTATTTTGGAAATCGTCTCTAGGTTGTTTCTCAGCATGTCCTGGGCATATATTTGTGTCCTGCACATAATGACATTTACCATAATCACACCCCCAAATGTGATTTTCACTCTCTTTTTCTTGTTCCTGCTCTCATTCTATCTATATCTGTTTCTGTCTCTATTCTAATCTTACTCTCTCTCTCTCTCTTTTTTTGTTAACATCTACCTGTTCATGACACACATATTTGTATAAACATATCCACTTAATCAATGGAACTTATTCTCTTAACGTTGGTAATGACGATTAAATACATTTAACTAGAGCTGCTTTTTTTTGTTGTGGTGGTTATGTAGAATAAGCACTGGACTGCTAACCACAATGTAGGCAGTTCAAACCCACCAACTGCTCCTCAGAAGCCTTATACATGGTAACTATGAGTCGAAGGGCACTTAACAACAACCCTAACAACTCTTAAGATACAGGTTTCTTTCTTAAAAATGGAACACATCTAAAAATCTGACAAAACACAATGTCTCTGGGGCCAGGAATTGTTGTAGCATTTTTTCTGTGGTGAATATAATTTGGACATATTTCATTGTTTCTGACACCTGTGTTGCTAAATCTAATGGAACAACAGCAAACACAATTAAGTCTTTTTACAAAGCTATATTTGAGTCATACTAGATTGTGATTGATTCTGCTGTGTTTAATGGTGTGGTGGCATTTTGCCTTAAGCTTTTCTATTGAACAGTGGAAGGAACTGAAGAAGGAAACAGTTGATCACTTTGTAAATTCTGCACATTGCAGCCACTGTATTGAAATGCCTGGGCCTTGCCTCAAAACATTGTACCTCTATTCAGATGGCAAAGAATAGAGTTCCTGTAAGATAGAGGAGTACAGCTCATTTTGTGAATAAACAGTTGCTTTGACCTTGTATTGGCAAATAAACCCTGTCAGGCCTGGAATTTGCAAGGCCAGGAAATCATCTGTTTAGTCAGTGTTGGTTCTGGTCATTAGTTTGTGTTTATGGCTTGGAATTGGTAATAGAGTCCTGTGTATATGGAGCTAAGGCCTGCATACGAAAAGACCCCTATTTACCAACAGCTTTATATTTTTAATTTAAAGTTAATTCAAATTGAAATGAGCCTTTTAACCTTTAATTAGGACCATGCTTTCTTTTAAAAGTCAACCGCATTAGTCAACTGGAGACAAAATTCACTTTGGAATTGAAAGGCTGTCTAGTTCTTTCAACAGTAGCCACCATGGTTTACCAAGTGCATTTGTTTTCCTTTCACTATGGTAACTTTACCTATTCTCTGTATCAGCATAGCTCAAACCCATCAATTACAACTTAGAGGACAGTGTGCTATGTGCATTGGGAATGAGGCCAAGATTCTATCTTACAGTTCTGCTCTAATTATTATTCATTGTGTAGGTAATGTTGATAATACTCCCCATTTCAAGTGGTTTTCTTTCTTTTTTTTTTTACTATTTTCAAGCATTAGCAGTTGATTATTTTATTCCACTACAGATTTGCAGTACTTAATTCCAATATAGTGTATCCTCATCATAAAAATGGAATCAGCAGGCATCCAAAATATTTCTTAATCATTCACTATAAATCGGTATTATATTTACATACTTGTATTATTTTATTCATATTTTTAGTGCTTCTCAATGGAAATTAACATTTGGCAGAGTCCTCATCTTATTTGTTCCACACTGGCCCATCCTGGCATACCCTGGGATTTGTCATTAAGTTTTGGGATTTGCCTAATAAGTGAGCAAGCATGCTCTCAACACTTACTAGATAGTTAAAGGCTACATTAACAAAGACAAACCTAATAAAATTTCAGTTCAGAAGGGAAATGAATTCCTTTTTGAATTGTGTTTTCAAAATTTTGTTCATTTTCCTATTGTCATTTAAAAACACTACATCAGTTAACATTTTAAAGAAATTTAAAAATGTTTTTACTATTAATGCTATAATGTAATGCTATAATGTGGTGCTGTTGGTTAATGTGCTAGACTGCAAAGCCAGTTTGAACCACAAGGTTGGAGTTCAAGTTCACCAGCCACTCTTTGGAATCCCTGTACAGGGTCACTATGGGTTGGAATCAACTCAGCCACACTTAACAACAATAATGCTATAATATTCCCAAAGTTCTAAACAATCTATCCTGTGAGCAAAAAAACTAAAGTGAATAATCAAATATAATATCATTACCTTATTGTTGCTTGTTGTTGTTAAGTGCCCTCTAGTTGATTCTGACTCATAATGACCCTGTTTAGGGTTTCTAAGGAGCAGCTGGAGAGTTTAAACCACCAACTTTGTGGTTAGTGGCCCAGTGCTTGTCCTAGTGGTTGTGTGCCATGGAGTCGGTTCCAACTCATAGTGACCCTGTATAAGGTTTCCAAGACTGTAAATCTTTATGGGAGCTAAAAGTTTCATCTTTCTCCCACGGAACAGCTGGTAGTTTTGAACTGCTAACTTTAAGGTTAGTAGCCTGACACGTAACCACTACGCTACCAGAGCTCCTTAGTGCTTATCTTATAACACCACAATATTTGTTTGTTTGGCAGTCATTTTATCTTTCAAACTCTTTAACCAAGAAATCAATGTGCCCCTTGAATATGTACTTCCCACAAACAGGAAAACATTGCAAAAGTAAAAATCTTTCATTTCATTAAAAAAAAAATACTTTTAAGTAAAAAGAGTACCATATTTCCTTGTCTTGTTGCCATATGTGATTCTTATTATTTCAATAACTACTTTTAATTTTTCAAGTGATAATGAAAGTGAAGCTGCTTTGCTACTTTTTAAAATTCCTTTCCTATCAGAAAGCACGGGAGCCATCCAAACTTAAGGACACACAGTCTTAGCCTTTAAATCGTGTACCCTGAAATGTTTTCTGAGACAATATAATCAACACCATTCATTTGATATAAGGGGAAATTGAAATCTAGAGAAAACAATTGTTTGTAAATTGCTCATTCATGTAATAAATATCTCATCAGCTGATCTGTACTGAACAAAGTGGTAAATGTTGGTCATGCAAAGTAAGGAGGAAATAATTCCCATCTTTTTAATTGTTCAGTGACTAAAATAAAGATATGTAATTACTAAAAATTCAATCTCATAATTATTTATGGAAGATAAATTCACTATCTAACCATTTCCTGAAGAGGTTGGTCAGTGATTATTTGAGACAAAAGCTTTTTTTAATTGACTGGATCAGAACCCATATGTCTTCCTGCTAGTACATTGCTTTTCTTGTAACATGTAGAAAACACCATGAAACATTGAGATATGAAAAAGAGAAATCAGAGTATATCTTCAGAAAGATAACATATAAAAGTACTATATAGCAAATTCAAGATGAGAGACAAAATGTGAAAACTAACACCATAAAGTGTTTATAAGAATAAATTGGGATGAATCTATAAATGTTTTTAATGATCAACTATTAGAGTCCAGTTGTAGTGTTGTAGGATAAGAACTAGACAACAAGGTCATTTGAACCACAAAATTGACAGCTCAAACTTACCAGCTGCTTCTCGGAAACTCTATACAGGGTCACAGGGTTGCTATGAGTCGGAACCAACTCAATGCACTTAATCAACAGAAACAACATAAATATGACACCTAAAGTTTAATCAACAAAAGACAAAATAGATAAATGAGACCTCATAAATATTAAATACTTTTGTTCATCAAAAGACTGTATCAAAAAAGTGAAAACATATCCTAGAGATTGGAAGACGTTGTTGGGAACTGTATCTTGGTAAGAGTTTAATAAAAACATTATTTCAAGATCTATCATGAAGTACAACACTATTAGTGATACGGTGATATCTATATGTTTATAAGAAAGATAAGTTAATATGACCATTCCAATTTAAGTACAAACCACTATTGCCAATGTTTATAGAGCATGAAGATTTTTACTAAACTTCTGAAATCTGAAATTGATCAAACATGCAATGAAGATACAGTGTTAACAAATGGTGAATGGAATGTGAAAGTTGGAAACAAAAAAGTAAGATCAGTGGTTGCAAAACAGGGCCTTGGCGAGAGAAGCAACTGCCAGAGATAGCATGATAGTTGGACCTGACTCGATAGCACTTAACACCAATAAGAACAATCAAAATCAGATTAGCTAAATTGTAGAAAACAATGATGGGGAAGCTTAAGTTCTTCAGTCAAAACCAGGTTAGACGCAGACTGCAAAACCAAAAGTCAATTGCTCATCTGCAAGCTCAAGTTGAAGTTGAAGAAAATTAAAACAAGTACTGGAGAGCTAAAGTATGACCCTCAGTATAAGCGACCTGAATTTAGAGACCACCTTAAGAATAAACATGATGCATTGAAAACTAATGACCAAAGATCAGATAAATTGTTGGATGACACCAAGGACATCATATATGAGGAAAGTGAAAGGTCACTTAAAAAACAAGAAAGAAAGAAAAAGCTAGACTGAATGTCAAAAAAGACTGAACATTACTATTGGCATAGAGTTAGTTAAAGTGAAAAGAAGAAATAATAAACTAAAAGAGCTGAACAGAAATTTTCAAAGGGTAGATTAGAAGACAAAATAAAGTATTATAATGAAGTCTGCAAACACCTGGAGTTAGAAAATGAAAAAGGATGTTTAACATTTCCCAAACTGAAAGAACTGAAGAGAAAATTCAAGCCTTAAGTTGTAAAATGTTAGACAATACAGGAAGCATGAAAAGAGGATGAAAGGAATACACAATCACTTGCCAAAAAGAATTGGTCAAAGGTCAGCCTTTTCAGGAGGTAGTACATGATCATGAGCTGATGGTGCAGAAGGCAGAAATCCAAGTAACCCTGAAGGCATTAGTGAAAAACAAGACTCCAGGTGTGATAGAATGCTAATTGAGATGTTTTTAGAAAATGATACAATGCTGGGGACACTCACTTCTATGCCAAGAAATTTCAAAAACTATATGGCCAACTGACTGGAAGAGATGCTTATTTTGCATGGTAGAAATTCTAGCCTTCCTGCTCATGTAAAGATTGACAGCCTTGTGAGTCTTGTTAATTGTTGTTAGTCAGAATTGACTTAGTGGCAGTGGGCTTATTTCTTTGTTTTTTTTCAGATGCCTAGAGATAGTAATTTGAACAGAAATAGGATACTACAGGATTTAAAATCAGGAAAGGTGTGCACAAGAGTTATATCCTTTCACCATATTTATTCACTCTGCATGCTCAACAAATAGTCCTATAAACTAGACTATATGTAAAAGAACATGGCAACAGGATTGGAGGAAATCTTATAACAGCCTGTGATGTTCAGATGATACAACCTTGCTTACTGAAAGCCTACAGGAATTGAAACACTACTGATGAAGATCAAAGACTACGTCTTCAGTATAGATTATAGCTCAACATAAAATAACAGTCCTCACAAATGGATCAATGGGTACCATCATCATAAATGGAGAAAACATTGAAGTTGCCGAAGTTTTTTTTTTACTTGGATTCATAATCAATGTCAATAGAATAGTTGAGAAATGAAACAACTTATTGAATTGGGCATATATGCTACAAAAGACTTCTTTAAATGTTGAAAAATAAAGACTTTACTTTGAAGAAGAAGACCTGACCCAAGCCATTATGTTTTCCATTGCCTCATATGCATATGAAAGCTGGATAATACATAGGAAGGTTGAAGAAGAATTGATGCTTTAGCAAAGACTGTTAAAGATATCATGGATTGTCTTAAGAATGAACAAGCCTGTCTTGGAAGAAATACACCAGAATACTCCTTAGAAGCAAGGATGGCAAGACTCTTTCTCACATATTTTGGATATGTTATCAGTTGCTTGATCAAGCAAAGTGTCAACAAAAAAGGTAAGCGTCCTCAATGAGATATATTCACACAGAGACTGCAATAGTGAGCTCAAATTTAGCAATGATTCCAAGACCCGGACAGGATTGGGCAAAGTTGATGGCCCCTAATAACAGCGACAACACTTGCAGAAAGAAAAGGACAATTATTTGTATTCCTCACAGATGATGGTGTCCCCTTATTCTTGTCTGACAAACTCAAGTGTCTTCTTACAACAAACAGTTTTGTGCATCTGCCCATACCCATTGTTATTGTTGTTTAGTGCCATCGAGTTGATTCCAAGTCATAACAACCCTGTATAGGGTTTCCAAGGAGCAACTGGTGAGTTTGAACTGCTGATCTTGTGTTTCAAACTGACCTTGTGGCCCAGTGCTTTATCCCACAATGCCACACCAGGACTCTGTCCATATCCATGCTAGACACCAAATAGAAAATATAAGAGAAAGACATAAACAAAGAGCATTATCATTTTCAGATCTGTTATTATAAGAAAGAGATGACAAAAGTGTTTCATTTTTTTAAATTAAATTATACTTTTAGATTACTATTCATCATTGTGAGCCCTGGTATTTTGCTGTGGGATAAGCACTGGACTGATAATTGCAAGGCCAGCAGTTCAAACCCAGCAGCCACTATAGGAAACTATACAGAACTGACCTGACAGCACACAGCAACAGTTTGGAATTAATAGAAAATATATATATTTTTTTAAGTGTAACTTGTTTTTGATATTTAGTTTATCTATGATTAAAATACAAAAATATCTTGCTGGTCCAGATTATATTATAGAATTTCTTTGTTGCCATGCAGAATACTGTGAGATGAACATATTAATACTTGCCTTAATCATATCAACAGAAATGTCACTAGCTTCAGTTGAGATGATATATATGATACCATCTCAATTACACATTTCAGAAAGCATATGGATATCTAAGAAATATAGAATGCTGTTAAAGAATTTAGATTTCAACTCTGCACATAGTTAGAATGAAATTGATGTCAATACATTGATCATTAAAACCTCTTAGCTAATTACCAAATGTCAGAAGGTACAAAGTGTGACCCTAACTGTGTATCACATAACTTCCTAAACTTCAGTACTTTCAGTGTAAAGCACACTGACTGAATAATGTGCTCTTTTATTATTTTAGCAGGTTCACGGTATTATGATTCTATTTCATTAGTATGTTACAGCTATGTTCTGTTTGTCTTATTGTGTCATTAAGAATGTCTGTTGCA
This sequence comes from Chrysochloris asiatica, assembly GCF_000296735.1. Classification (NCBI taxonomy): domain Eukaryota; kingdom Metazoa; phylum Chordata; class Mammalia; order Afrosoricida; family Chrysochloridae; genus Chrysochloris; species Chrysochloris asiatica. The sequence goes on from NW_006408586.1 coordinate 10,217,922, forward strand.
AGTAAAAGACAACATGACCATAGTGCCTTGAACAAATAAGTATTATTTCTGCATTATAAGAAATTGTGTGATAGGTGATTCCTAGGTCACACATCTCTCTGATTCCCTTGACCTTTCACTCATTGTCACATACAATTTGCTGGAAGGTCAACCATTATGTCCATATTGAAGACAGGCATAATATTGGAGTTATTTCAATTTCTTTTGTTAAAAAATAAAGATCCCCCCCAAAGAATTCCACCTTTCACATTCTTTTCTGATTCTTTGACCATAATTTTGGTTATGCATTGCTACCTGAAATAGAATATGATAGGGTATACTTGACTGAGTAGATTTCTAAGGAAACTCAAGATCCTATTAGGAAGCAAGGAGTAGGGGTTGGGTATTAGGTATGTAAATCACAGTATGCCACATCCCTCAACTTAACAGTTTGCTAGTCATTGATTTATTTATTCAATTATGCTTATTACTAGTTAACTTCTAATATAATTACATGAACTGCTCATATGGTATTTTGGAGAGTCTCTTAAAACTTCCCAATCAGAATGGAATGCCTTTGCTGTGACAGTATATGCTTACATATCTATTGCCCAATTTAATTACAAGTGTACTTTGGAATCAGGTAGCATTAAGGACATTTGTATTTTCACGGCTAATAAAGTTGGAAACTAGTTTTTTGTTGTTTGTTGCTATCATGGAAGCTCTGACTTGTTCTTTAGAAGCAAGAATGGTGAGATTTTGTCTCTTACACTTCAGATACATCATCAGGAGGTACCAGTCCACTGGTAAAGTGGAAAATCAGCAAAAAACGAGGGAGACCCACAACGTGATGGATTGGCAGTGGGCTTAAGCATAACAAAAATTGTGAGGAAGGCACAGGCAGTGTTTTGTTCTGTTGTGCATACAGTTGCTATGAATTGGAACCAACTTGATATCACCCAACAACAACGTCTCTGATTCATGGTGACATGAACCTTATGTATAAGATGTTGCCCAGTCTTGTGCCATCCTCAAAAGAGTTACTCTATAGGAAACTAATGCATATTTATTATATTCTACACATATATACGCACATGAGACAGCTTCAAAAAAGAATTGGTGGAAATATGGAATTAAAAGATAATGGGCTTTTTTCATGAACTTTGTTGATGCCTACTCATTACATATATGTTGTATACATGTCTATTGTTTTACTGCAATCATCTCTAAGCATATTATTTAGTAATAATAGGTAAAATTTAGTTATTAGTTTGAGTCACATTCTTTATTTCTAGATCTCATGACTGTTGCTGTCAGTAATCCCAGCAAACTGTGTTGTAGTTAACAAGTGACTATGTATGTGGTGGTGCCTGGTACCATTACCAATAGTTCTGATCAGGGACACAGTACAAGGTCCTGATTCAAAAGGAGGAAAAATGTAGAACAAACCCAACTTTATACAAAGACCAAACTTGCTGGACTAACAGAGACTAGAGGCACCTGGTAACATCAGCCTAAAATGCCCTTTTAGCCTAGAACTGAATCTATTCCTAGAAGTCAGCTTTCAGCCAAATGATAAATCGGACTAGTAAAAAAAATAACACTCAGGAGGAATGCATGCCTGTAGCAACCAACTAAACCTGACCAAATGTTCAACATTTTACAAAATCTTTATGAGAAGGCATGGAGATGCAGGAAACTGGATGGATGGAAATGAGGCAAGCAAGGTGGAAATGGGGATTATAATCAGTGTCACAGAACAATCTGTGTGTAAATTGTTGAACAGGAATCTAATATGATGTGTGATCTCTCACCTCAAACACATTAGAATATAAATATATTTTTTAAAAAAGTATCTCTTAAAAACTTTCACATAGTAAAGCCATTTATATTAGCAAAAAAGTGACTGGGTATTTAGTAAATGCTTGTATACTAAATGTTCTAAGAACCATAAAAGTTTCAAATAAAATATTAATAAATTTTTAAGAAAACAATGTAACAAAGAACATTGTTGCATATAATAATTTAATCTATTTAAAAGCCGGAGTGGCCTCTTGTAAATTTAAAATTATTAAAAGATGTGTTAAATTAAAACCAGAAGTTAAATGCAGATTTTGTTTATGTGCTTTATATCATTCTCCCCTGAGATACTATGACATGAAATAAGAGCAAAAATTTCTGATTTAAGGACAATGTTAAAAAATGTATAATCCTATCCCCTGTTTACTTAGGGTAGTAGAATGTATTTGAAGAAAACTCAATGTGCCACCAAAAAAATGTTATTCAGTATAATGTGAAATCATCCTAAAGAAATAATTCTATGTGGAAATTAGAAAGTAGTTAAGTCTAGATGTGGTGTTGTAGGATCAACACTTGACTGTAAATCATAAGGTCAGCATTTCAAACCCACCAACTGTTCCTCAGAATCCTATACAAGGTCTCTGTGACCCAAAACTGCTTAGACTTAACAGAGTCCTTGTGTGGCACTGAGGGATAAGGCATGGGACCACAAGGTCAGTTTGAACCACAAGGTTGGCAGGTCAAATTCACCAGCTGCTCCTTGGGAACCCTGTATAGGGGTTCACTATGAGTTAGAACTGGAGTCAGAAATCCGAAAGGGAAGAACACACTCAGCATTTCTCAAGCTGGGGAAACTGAAGAAAAAAATTCAAGCCTTGACTTTCATTATTGAAGGATTATCTGGGCAAATTATTGAATGATGCAGAAAGCATCAAAAGAAGATGCTTTTGCATCTTTGATACAGAGTCACTGTATCAAAAGGAAATGGTTGATGTTCAACCATTTCAAGAGGTAGCATGTGATCAAGAGCCAATGGTACTGAAGGAGGAAGTCCAAGCTACATTGAAGGAATAGGCAAAGAACAAGACACCGGAATTGATGGAATAAAAATTGAAGTCTTTCAAGAAGGTGAGGCGGCACTGAAAGTACTCACTCATCTCTGCCAAGAAATTTGGAAGGCAACTATCTGGCCAACTGATTGGAAGCGATCCATATTTTTGCCTGTTCCAAAGACAAGTGACCCAACGGAATGGGGAAATCAGCAGACAATATCTTTGATAACCTATACGAGCAAAATTTTACTAAAGGTAATACAGAAATGACTACAAGCATACATTGACAGAGAACTTCCAGAGGTTCAAGCCAGATTCAGGATAGGATGTGGAATGAGGGATACCATTGCTTATGTCCGATGGATCTTGGCTGAAAGCAGACAATACCAGAAAGATGTTTACCTGTACTTTATTGACTACACAAAGGCTTTCGATTGTGGACAACATTGCAAAGTATGAATATTCCAGAACACTTAATTGTGCTCATGAGGAATCTGTACATTGACCAAGACGCACATATTCAAACCGAACATAGAAACACTGAATGTTTTAAAATTAAGAAAGGTGTGTGACAGGGTTGTATTCTTTCACCATACTTATTCAACCTGTATGCTGAGCAAATAATCTAAGAAGCTGAGTTATATGAAGAAAAACATGGCATCAGGATTGGAGGAAGACTCATGAGAAACCTGTGATATGCAGATGAGACAGCCTTGCTTGCTGGAAAGTGAAGAGGACTTAAAATATTTACTGATGAATATCAAAGAGCACAGCCTTCGGTATGGATTGCATCTCAATGTAAAGAAAACAGAAATCCTCACAACTAGACTAATGAATAACGTACAAGGAGAAAAGATTGAAGTTGTCAAAAATTCCATTTTGCTTGTATCCATCATTAGCAGTGATAATGGCAAAGTAGCAGCATCAGTGGGCTCAAGCGTAGCAACGATTGTGAGGCTGGCCCAGGACCCACAGTATTTCGTTCTGTTGTACATAGGATCTCTATGAGCCAGTACCTATTGGATGGCACTTAACAACAACAACAACATGAGTTGGAACTTACTCTACATCATTTAACAATGACAAGTCTAGATAACTATTGTTATTGTTTAAACAATTCACATTGATCTCTTGACAGTATATTTACTTTGTTTCAAGACACTTCGATATGTAGGTATATTATTATGGATATAACATGCATTATGTTCATAAATACATTAGTGATGATTATAAAGGTCATCTGAAGGACTGATATGTAGGTGCTTTTAGCCATCAAATGGCAATATAGTATTTAAACCATTGTCTAATATGCAGTTACAGAAAGCAGAAGTTAGAAAACGTAGAATTATGTAAGATTCTTCAATTAGTAACAATTCACAACTGCCTCAATTTAAAGGAAAATTGTTCTGTTTTTCAAATATAAATGAGAAAATACATTTAAGTTGTTATTTTAGGCCTTTGCTATGGAAGGTAAAGTGTAACTCTTGCAAGGAAGGAAAAAATCATAGCTTAATAGAATTGTGTATCAATTGTCTTAAAATATAGATAAACCCACAATTGAGGAGAAAGGGTTGTACACACATTGAGCAATTAGTAATATATGCTAGTATGCAGATTGCATCATGTTTGAAATAACAGTGACTATATGGTGACATGGTTTTGCTTTATTTCCTCCACAAATAATTCAGTGCCAAGTAAAGCTGTGAAAACACAAGCTGGGAATTTTATCATATGCTAGTGCCAAAATAATCTAAATCTTGTAGTAGTTTTTTTTTTTTTTTTTTTTCCTTTAACATTTGGTGCAAATTCAAATGTATATGTGAAATAGCTATACTTGGCCATGTTATTTGCTTCTATAATTCTGTAAGGAAAACATGGATTTCTTTTTTTCATAATGAGTACATGTTCTAATGCTCTGAGATCTGTTTCATGTATTTTCAAAATATGTCTTCCAAACTATGACAGAATTTTAAAAGAACCATTTTGTTTCTAGCTTGTCGACCAGGTTTCTACAAGGCTTCAGCTGGTAACACGAAGTGTACTAAGTGCCCACCTCACAGTTCTACACATGAAGATGGTTCAATGAACTGCAGGTGTGAGAATAATTACTTCCGAGCAGACAAAGATCCTCCATCCATGGCTTGTACCCGTGAGTAGTTTTGCTGCAACCCATGCTTTCATGTTGGTTTTGTTTTGATTTTTCTTGTTATTGTCCTTTTTTTTTTTCTTCTTTTTTTTTTTTAAAGCATTTGGCCCATTTCCTTCCTGTATCCATGTGCATATTGAAAGCTTTTTCTGCTTTAGTCTCCATGCTTGCTTCACCACAAATGCAACATTTCTCACACAAAATGAATTTGTTTTTTTAAAGCAAATTGTTGTTTCCTGCAACAATACACCTAGAAAGAAGTAAAAAATACTGTATCTTGTTTTTAACCTTGTATTACATTTGACAGGATAAGAGAAGTTCTAGCATGGGATTTATGTTTTTGCATTTCTATTCCCTGTTGCTGTATATTGGTCATAGGTTATAGAGAAAAAGGACTAAGATTTATAAAACTAATACTGAAGTTTTCATAACTATTCACAAGGGCATCAAATTCAGTGGTAAAGTCCTTTGTGGGATTTTATTAATGCATCCTCAACTTTGACTCCAAACTCCCCCATCTATATCTTGGGGTGGAAAGTATTCTTGAATTCATGTGCCTATAATCTCATGGGCCCTCTAAGGACAAATTAAGAGTAGATAATAAAGACAAGATGGTTACCTTTTTCAATACCATTGTAAATTATCTACTTCCCCTTGTAGTAGAAAATAGAAGTGAGGCTCATTAATCTTTGTTGAACTACTTTGCAGGACCTCCATCTGCACCAAGAAATGTTATCTCTAATATAAACGAAACCTCGGTTATCCTGGACTGGAGTTGGCCCCTAGACACAGGAGGCCGGAAAGATGTTACCTTCAACATCATATGTAAAAAATGTGGGTGGAATGTAAAACAGTGTGAGCCATGCAGCCCAAATGTCCGCTTCCTCCCTCGACAGTTTGGACTCACCAACTCCACTGTGACAGTGACAGACCTCCTTGCACACACTAACTACACCTTTGAGATTGATGCCATTAACGGGGTATCAGATCTGAGCTCACCTCCAAGACAGTTTGCTGCAGTCAGCATCACAACTAACCAAGCAGGTGAGTACACTCTGATTACTTCGTGCTCCTGACATAGCAAAGTCCACTAATGGCTTTGATAGAGATAGTGGAAACAAGAGAATAAATATTTGAAAGAGCACAAAGATTTTCTTTTCTATAATTTTTGGATAGTTATGGTACATTAAAGAATTCACTTTAATTATTCATATGAGAATAAACCATGTTTGCCAGGTGGCTTTTTAACTAGACTAGTTCGTTGCTTACTAATTTGGAATCCTTAATGTGCTGGGAGCTATGTGTCAGCAGTAATGAGACTCCATGGAATATTTTCATTTTTCTAAGAACTTAAGAGATATTGAATCTTAGCTTTGAAAGATTTATATAGGATATTTAAAACTAAGGATATCTTTCTTTTAGTTATAACTATATCAAATTTTTTGATATAGTTATTCAGTTATTTTACAAACATAAGAATTTTAACTGACAGTTGTAAATCCCTAATTAATTAAACTTAAGAAAACCAATATTTTTAATAAATGTAATTTTATTTTTAAATTTCAAAATTTGAAATTTATGGAGAAGCGTAATGAAAGATGTCTAGATAACAGTTGGCATTCTGGTCTTAAAAGTTCCTGATTGGAATTGTTAGGTTATTTCACCAACTTTATTTTTTACTGGTAATTTTTTCCCAATTGAAAAACAAAAATTCCTACATGGGCAGATTGAAAATAAAGCCCCTTGAATATAGAATGGAAAATGTAAGTACTTCTCACCTTTCTTCATATTACATCTATACATTTTCTTCTTCTTCACTTTTAATAAATCTTGTTCTTTCAATTCTCTCTATAAAGTCCTCAATGTGTTTTTTAATAATTTTTTCCAGTGATCTTTTTTTTCTTCAAATAATATGCTGTCTAAAATTACTTATGGGATTTTAGTTGTAGTCCTTCACTACCTCAAAAACAAACAAACAAAAAAAAAGTGGAAGGGAGAGTTACAATGAATATTTCCAAATGATATGCCTTTGAGATATAACAATTATTCTTCAATACTAATAGCAATGATGAATGAATGATAAGTAGTTTTATTTTGTAATACTATAATGCTTGTACAAAATTAAGCTGATAGATATCTAGTGTGCATATTTTTTTCCTACAGGGTATGATAATTATGAATATATCCTAAGTAATTAACATCAGAGGTACTATTGCATTAATTTTAATAAACAAATAGAATTTGGAGCTAAAAATGGGGGAAAAGAAGAGACAAGATGACATATTGACAATGTCTTTTCTAAAAATTGTTGTTAGTGCCTTTGAGTCAGTTCCAACGTATAGCTACACTGTGTAGGGTTTCTGAGGAGCAGCTGGTGAGCTTGAATCACCGACCTTGCAGTTCAAATGGTTTTGCAGTCTAGTGCATTATCCCACAGCGCCACACACATATCTAAACATAGAGATTACCATATCAGTTCCCAAGTGAGTTCACCCCTGAGCAGAAAGTAGGGATTGAGTGGCAACAAGGTTTCTGATCTGCATTTGGCTTGTTTTATGGAACTCCGACTCTGTAGTGGGAATTACATTTTGTACAATATGGTGGAGGGAAAGGAGCTATGATTTAATTATCCCATTAGTCAGAAGAGAAATCAAATAACCAGCCATAAAACACACAAACTTTCATGTTTCTATCACTGACTGGCTCAAGAAAGCTAATTTATCCAAGCACACGGTCTATAAATACCTTGCTGTTGATGTTGTTAGTTGCCAACAAGTCATTTCCAGCCCATAAGACTCCACCTAATAAGCATAAAACACTGCCTGATACTGAGCTATCCTCATAATTACTGGTATATGTGAGACCATGTTTGCAACTACTGTTGTCAATCCATCTTAATGAAGGTCTTCCTCTTGTTCGTTGACCCACCACTTTACCAAGCATCATGTCCTTCTCTAGGATCTGGTCCTTGCTGATAGTATGTCCAAAGTATATGAGATAAAGTCTCACCATCCTCTATTTTAAGGTGCATTCCAAAATACATTTGTTCATTCTTCTGATAGTCTTATATATACTCAGTATTCTTCACCAACACCATAGTTCATATACGTCAAATCTTCTTTTGTCTTCCTTATTCATTTTCCAGTTTTTGCCTGCCTATGGTGTGGCATGGCAGGATAATTAACTGGACTGCAAGGTCAGTTTGAACCACAAGGTTAGCTGTTCAAACCAACCAGTAGCTCCTTGGAAACTCTATACAGGGTCGCTATGGGTTGGCACCGACTCAATGGCACTTGACAACAACAAATGAGACTATCGAAAATACCATGACTTGGGTCAGGCACACCTTAGTCCTCCAAGTGACATTTTTCCCTTTAATACTTTAAAGAGGTCTTTTTCAGCAGAATTGTCCAGTATGGAAAATACATGACTTGTAAATGAAGTATGCTGAATCACTATTTAAATCTTGCTTACTGAATCTGCAATTTCTTCTGCTTAGAACTAGATGCCAAACCAACCATAATACGCTTTTGCGTTGATACAGTTAATGATAATGATATTTACACTTTGTAACTAATGATTTTTAAAAATTGAAACTTAGGTATATTTAACTGTCTTCTGTGAGGGAGAAAAATGAGTAATGCTACTGCTATGTAGCTCACAATTAATTGATTTTCATATTCAGTGAACACAGGAATTTTATGAAATTAAAATGATGTGGCAAATGGCTTTCCCAAATTCTGCATTTCAAGCTGATTTATACTACCTTGTTTTAAACAGGAGCATCAATCTGTGTTATAATTATCTCTTAAGTCAAACAAGCACATATAAAAACAAACAAAAGCTCCTCATATTCTTATCTTATCATCCTCCTCTGGCTTTCTGACAATGCATTTCTCAGGAAACTAATAGTTTCACATATATACAGTGAATGAATCTAGGTAAAGTGGCAACTGAGAGCAAGCCTAGACAGTAAAAAATAAATGGGGCTGATGCTTTAGCCCTCTCAGTTACAAATCACAGGGTAAGACAGAGATTCAGCTAGGATGGTATCAGTTACTCTGCCCCACCCCTCTCCCATTAAGCAAAAAAAAAAAAAAAAAA
>NW_006408586.1:10227136-10235619 GCF_000296735.1 Chrysochloris asiatica
TATATATATGCAAGATTAGAAGTAAACCCATTTCTGCAGGGAGTATTTCTTTGTTTTGCTTTATTTTTGTTCTTGTGAAGGTTAATGGACTGGTAGCCTTGAAAAATGAGCTCCCTGCCACTGGGAAGATATGGCTGTGACAGATATGATGCCATGGTGTTTAAATTCCTCCTAGTCTCTCTATCTCTGACATGGGTATAAAGGAAAATGTGAATGTGTCCCTTTTAATTTAGTTTGTGAGATTGACTTTGTTGATGGCTCTCTTGATTACATTGCAAAAGCCTTGTGATAACTACATGATAAGGCACCACCTAAATTGTAGAGGATTATGCTGTAAACTCCAATATTAGTTCTCAGCTCTGAATACAAAGTATGCAAGTGAAATAAAAAGTTTGGTCTTTACCATCAAGTTGGTGGTTCAAGCTCACCAGCTGCTCCTTGGAAACTCTATGAGTTGGAACTCATAGAAGGCCATTATGAGTTGGAACTGACTTCAGGATACTTAACATCAACAACAGTTACAGGATCTGGAGTCCTACTGTGGCTCTGTATGATCAGCACTGGACTGCTAACTGAAAAGTTGGCAGTTCAAACCCACCAGCCGCTCCTGGAAAACTATACTGTTGTTATTAAATGCTGTCGCATCTATTCTGATTCATAGCAACCCTGTATGGGGTTTTTGAGGAGCGGCTGGTGGGTTTGAACTGCCAACTTTGATTTTTGAAGCACTGATCTTGCAGTTTGAATCACTGATCTTGCAGTTCAAACTGACCTTCCGGATCAGTGCTTATATTCACAGTTGCTATGAGTCAAAGTCTGACTCTATGGCACTTAATAATTGCAACAACAATAATTGCAGGTCCTGTTTTTATTTTTTCATTATCCTGTTGAATAGAGGAGCTCAGACTAACATGGGGGAACTAAACTGTTTTCAGAGGCTTCAGAATTTCTGGATTGACCCTTGTCCATTTTACAACTGGGAAAACTGGGATCCTAGAAAGATATGTGACTTATCCAACATTTCATCAAGGGATGAAATTATCACATATATCTCCCAATTTGAACCCTGCTTTCAATTTCTGTTCTACTCTTTCTACCATCTAAACAATCACAGAAAATAATGCTCCCTAAATGGCAGAGATGAACCTTGCTGGAAGAATCTGCTTTAACCTCTGCTGATGACACACAAAACCTGGTTCTTGCTGCCTATTTATGTATCACAAGATTGTTTTGCAAGAGAAATTCCTAACCTCCACCTTTCCTATACCTACTGCTATCCTTCACTCCCTCATTCTCCACAGATAATTGTGTCTCCTAATCTGGTATGGCAGTGTAGGATAAGCAGTGGACCACAAGGTCGATGGTTCAAACCCACCAGCCACTCCTCAGAAACCATGTGCAGGGTTACTATGAGTTGGGACCAATTCGATGGTACTTAACAAGACAACATAAAGTTTAAGAGGTAAAAGAAAATATTATCTCTCTTCTAAATCTAATGTTCTAATCTATATTTGCTAACGCCCATTGATTCCTGACTCACAATTGTGCTCCCTTCATCCTCTAGGATCTTTATCCAGAGCTCTCTTAGCTCTTTTTCTTTGTCTTTTATATTGTGCATGTTTTTCTTCATCTGAGAGGACGAGACAAGAAGTAAGTAACAACAGAAGCAGTGACAACAATAGCAGTGTACACATGACAAATTTCTTAAGTGCTTCTTCATGATCTCATTTTATTTTTTCACTATCTATTCAAGATTGTTTGTTATTGTTATTAAGTGACCTTGAGTCGGTTTCATAGAGAACCATGTATAAGGTTTCCAAGGAGTGACTGGTGAGTTTGAAGTACTAGCCTTGAGGTTAGCAGTCCAGTGCTTATGCTACAATGCTACTCCAGGACTCCAATTTAAGGTTTGACTTCTTCAAAGATTAGCCCTTACTTCTCATTCTGTTCTGTCATCCACATGCCTTCCTTTCCACACTTAGAGCCTGGTTTCTGTCTTTAATCAAAAGCAAGTTCTCTTCCTAAGGATCAATAATAATTTCTTATTTGTGTCTCTTTATGTTAAATTAAATGTAATTGTTAGGGACAACATAAATTTGATGAAGGCATAGCATTTTGAATGTCCACATTCAAATATCTAGGACTTCAAATGATGCTTTTTAGAACATTGTGCCTGGTGTCATGCTGTAAGATAAGAACTGGACTGCTAACCTCAAGATCAACAATTCAAACACACCAACTGCTCTTTGGAAACTATATAGGGTCACTATGAGTTGGAACTAACTAGATGATACTTAACAACAACAACAACAATCAAATATTGGTTGAATGAATGAATGACTGTCTAATGGAAATTGCTATCACTGATAGTTAAATCATTTTCTCTCTCAAACTACTTTGATTCTTTTTTAAGCTCTCTGTACTAGAGAGATCACAATTTCTCCCAGTTTACCAGATTCAAATATTGAATCTTTGTTTTATCTTCTACATTTAATAAGTTCTCACGTGATACTAAATTTGCCTTCAAATTGTTATGAATACACAAACTTTCTTTACTTTTTAAAAAATTAAGTTATGACATATTAGTATAAATGCTATCATAATTTTAATCATCCCTTTTAAACTGGGTTAAAGTTCTAAGATAACAGAGAAGAGGAGTGAAACTAATGGAGATACAAATACTATATAGTCTAGAAGCTTCCTTCCAGTCAGATATTTGTAAGATGAATTAATGAATCAAGAATACATTTTCATGTCTCTTTAATGTTCATATGTATGTATATATGTATGAACATATGTTCATATGTATGTTCATATGGATCCTGCCATTCAGTAATTTACAATATAGCTAAAATTAAAAAACTACAAAAATGTAATCAAATAAATATACATAAGACACTATGTATTTAAATGAGTACAGAAGTAATATGGCAGTTTTAGGGAAGCTGTTTAGGGAAACTTTGAAATCTGTAAATAAATCTGATAGGAAAAGAGTAAGGAATGTATATGCCAAAATATTGAACACTTCATTTCACTGATTAAGTAGTCTGAAGACAAGTCTGATAAGAGGAGATGGTTCTTGTTGAGAGAACATAGGAAATAAGATTGGAGAGGTGAGCAAGGTCAAGCAACTTGAAAATTAGGTGGTAGGATATTGGAAGAGTGATACACAGTTTGATTGGAAAAGTAACCTCATTCAATCTATCTTCAAGAAATTTAATTTTAAACATGTAAGAATTAGAGTCAATAAGTACAATTGTTATGTGTTAAGTACTTAAATTACTGCCACATACAATTTTTATTTTTCAATTCTAAAATAACATTGCTCAAATTTTAGACCATGAATTAAAACAGAAAAAATAAAATAAAATGTTTTAGAACTGTTTTGCCTTTTCCTATGTGGATTCTTGGTGGTCAGATTGAGGACACTGAACCACCAGCAGCCCCAGAAACATTTTGTCTGGGACTGTTGCAGTGAAAACAAACAATTTAACTTCAGAAAATGTCATCCCTTTTCTCTTAATCGACATTAGTCGAAAGAGATAAGAATTATGGATGTTGTAAGCTTTATTTACCTAACTCCATTTTCTGCATAGTCATCTCTATTATTCCAGCATATTCTTTTTCAGTAACTCTCTAGTCCTGTGAGGTTTTATTTGCTTCAAAGATGCATATTTTAAAAAGTATTGGGGGAAGGTTTTAATTTAAGCCCCCCACCTTCCACCCCTTGCCATTCTTTCTCTAGAATAAACTGATCTTTGCTTCCTCTTTCATTTTATCCTATTTGAATTACACATGTATGTACATAATTTCTATTCTAATTTTAGATTTATTTGTATTATCTCCTCTATTAAAGTATAATGCACCTAATGAGTAATTTATCATTTGTAATAACTTCAGACTTATGGATATGTTGCAAAATAGTACAAATAATTTGTGTATACCTTCACCTATATTCTTCAGAGTTAGCTTTTTACCACTTTTACTTCTTACTCTTTTCCCCATGTTGCCACAGATACACATAACAATTCCAACTCATGATGTTGTTGTTGTTGTTGTTGTTATTGTTGTTAGGTGCCATCCAGTCAGCACTGACTCATAGCAACCCTACGCACAACAGAATGAAACATTGCCTGGTCCTGGGCCAACCTCACGATTGTTGCCACGCTTAAGCGCATTTGATGCTGCCATGTTGCCAATCCATCTCGCTGGGGGTCTTCCTTTTCTCTGACCCTCCATCTCACCAAACATAATATCCTTCTCCAGCAACTGGTCCCTCCTGACAATATGTCCAAAGTATGAGAGACGAAGTTTGGCTATCTTGGACTCCAAGGAGCACTTCTTCCAACACAGATTTGTTTGTTCTTTTGGCAGCCCATGGTACTTTGAATATTCCCCTCAAACACCTCATGATAATCCTATGTATTTCCAAGTAAAATTGTGCTCTATAGAGTCTCAAATGACTTATTTTTTAAAAGATCAATAGGTCTTTCTTCTAAGAAGCTTCTTGGTTGGCTTTAACATCCAAATATTTTATCTGCCAAGGACCTTAAATGTTTTTACCACCCAGAAACTCTTCATATGTAGGCAGATATTATTAATGATTTCTGAATCATGTGTGAGCAAATTGTAGGCATAGTGTTATTTTATGCAGATTACATGTATGTTTTACATCTTACCAATTGTACTCTCCATCTCCCGCTTACTCCCATACAAGATATTTTTGTAACTAGGGCTAAATTTTTTAAAACAGCATAGTACCAGTATGAGAATACCTCATGAGCGGTGGGTATGACTAGCAAAAAAGTAGAACAGTCATTATTTGTATAAATATACAAAAGTGTTCCTTTGCTCATAAATAAATGGAAATTTCCTAAAACAGTGACACTCTTATCCAACCTAAATACATTTATCAAAATCAAAACATTAGCATTGTTTCATAACAGATCTTATTCAACTGTGTTCTAATGTTTCACTAATGCCTTTATGGCAAAAGGAAGTTAACTTTCTGGTTACCTTGAGATTCTATCCATAGTATAGTTGTTATCAATAATAATGGAGTCCTGGTGTGATGCTGTAGGATATTGCACTGAGCAGCTAAGACTTTGAAACATAGGTCGGTGGTTCAAACTCACCAACAACTCCTTGTAAACCCTATACTGGGTTTTTATGAGTCGGACCAACTCGATGGCACTTAACAACAACAACAAATGAATAATAATGGATAAATAAATGATTTTCAGTAAGCTCAACTCAGAAAATTCAGATGGAAAAAGAAACCAACTCTAAATGATGATTTTTAGGTGCTTGACATTCATCTAAAATTTTCATAATTGTCACCACATTAAACAAATGTTCATCAGTGAATGTTAGAATTATAAATAGAGAATGACATAGTTTTATTTAAATTTCACATTACAGAACCATTATTTTATTTAAAAAAGGATGGCATCCTAGACACTGTCAGACAAAATGAAATATTCTTATCCTGAGCTTTATAAAGCATGGTCTCCAGTCACTGGAGGTGATTTTAGACCAAAGAAACCCTTTCTTTCTTGTGTTCACATATTGCAGACGGGGTTGAACTAGAAACCCCCCAAATCAACCCTCTTTATGTGTACTAAAATACAAAGTTTTATTAGTAAAACAATTTTAACAAGCTGGCCTTTTGAGTTCCATTTATGAAATAATTTCTAGTAAGGGACTTTTAGAAGAACTTTGTATATGGTTATGTTGCATACTATTTCACAGAAGAAAGCAATATCTATTAGTATTTTAAAAAGTAGATACCTTTACCAAATCTTGATTAAACTATACACGCTTTAAAAAAAAATGGATCCTAAAATGACAGAACTCTTTAGCTAAGCTTAGAATATAATGTAAATTTTTGGTTTGATAAAGCAGATATTGCCAAATCTTTTCTATATTGTAAGATATATTCCTATATAGTTCTTACTGGGTTTTTTTTGGGATTTAGAAGTAGTGTATATAGATAGAAATGTGTAATACTTCATGACACAACCAATCAAAAGTTAATGTTTCTAAAGAGTAAAAAGTTTTGAAGTACAGTTGCAAAAGGGATACAACTCACCAGCCATTCTGTAGAAACTCTATGCAAGGTTGTTATGAGTCAGAACAGACTTAATGGTACTTAATAACAACAATAACATATTGGTATGGAGTTGTGATGTGGTGCTGTAGGGTAGCCACTGGACTGCTAACCACAAGGTAGGCAGTTCAAAGCTTACCAGCCACTCCTTGGAAACCCTATACAGATTCACTACGAGTAGAAATTAACTTAATGGCACTTAATGACTACATACTGTTATAATTTTTACAGAAAATTATGCTGTTGATGGGTGCCATTGAATCAGTTCTAGCTCACAGTGACCCTATGTCCAACAGAATAAGATACTGTATGGCCCTGTGCAGTCGTCACATTTGTTGCTGTTTCAGAGACCATTGTTGCAGCTTACGTTGGCAATCCATCTCATTGAGAGTCTTCCTATTTCTTACTGACCCTGAACTTTACCAAGTATATGTGCTTTTGCAGGCCCATTCTGATAACATGCCAAAAATTTGTGAGATGAAGTCTCACCATTCTTGCTTCTACAGAGCATTCTGACTGTACTTTTCCTAAGACAGATTTGTTTGATCTCCTGGCAGTCCATGGTATATTGAATATTCTCCAATCCAATAATTCAAATTCATCATTCTTCTCTGGTATGTTGCTGTGCAATTATGCATTTGGAAATAAATTAGGAGCTCTTGTGGATGAGCTCTCAGCAATTTAAACCCATCAGCTGCTTCACAGAAGAAAAATGTGGCATTCTGCTTCCATAAAGATTTTAGGTTTATAAACTCTATGGAGCAAATCTACACAGTCCTATAGGGTTTCTTTTAGTCAGACTCAGTAATAGTTTTGGTCTTTTAGGACGTAAGAATCCAGAAGAATGTACATATTTGTTTCAGAGCATGGGACAAGCCACTTGTAACATCATTAAATTTAATGAATCAGAAAGTTGAAACATAAAACCACTAACATAGTGGGCATCATAGAACTCCAGTAACCTACTCTGATAAATAAACTCCCTCCTTGTTTCACTTGTATGATAACAATCCCTAAAATTTAAATTTTAGCTCTTCATTCATCTCAGCATCATACGAAGTCTGAATCAGGCCCAGAGTTTGTATGTGAATATACAAATTGTAATTGTCATGGTGAATTTTATTTGTGTGATAATTTAGCTCCTTCCTTAATGATTTGAAATTGAGGCAGATACCTGTGCATCTAGGACTTAGGTTGTGTGAGCTGTAGTGTTGTGTCACTGAGTTCTGGGAGCATTCCACATCATTTAACACATTAATGATGACTTTCAGACTTCACATCCTGATATGGAGACGTATTATGTATCTGCAGCATGAGATATAAACTGAACAAAAGCAGAATCATATATTGTCCTGACAGTTATTCAAAACCTTTATAGGAGCCTGAAGCTGCAGCAGTATGGAACACCTGCAAATAGAGACAGTTTTGGTGTTTCGAGGATCTATATTGAATTCTCATCCAGTCTTCATTTCTGATGCTTAATACAGTTTCAAATAACAGAGCAGGCATGTGCCTGGAGGGGTGGTTACTATTTTCAAGAGAGTCTCTCCAAAAGGGTGCACATAAAACACGAGTATCAGGTAGCAGGAAATATGGTGTTAACTAAAGCAGGTGAAAATTAAGGAAAAAACCGTCATACAAGGCTTACTTAACACATCATTCCCTTATTCAAAGAGCAAAAAATACTTATGCAACAAAATTTTTTTTAGTTGTCATTTTTCCTAAATTATGCTTTGTTAATCTCAAGACATTTCAGTAATAATTTATCATTTAAATACAGCTCTACCATGTAGGGCCAAGTTAAGTTAGAACTAGAATGTCCTTAAGGAATTATTGGGATACATTCAAGTATGGTGCTGTAGGATAGGCTTTGGATGGCTAACTGAAATGTTGGCAACTCAAACCCATGAGCTGGTCTACGCAAACCCTCTACAGGGTCTCCATGAGTCCAAATTTACTTAATGTCACTTAATCAACAACTACTAATGCAAATAATAAGAAAAAAATAAAAGAAAGAAAGAAAATATGTAGCAAGAAAAGATTCTCTGTCTCAAAAGCTAAAATCTTACCATCCCAGGCCATATTCTTTCACAATAATCACTTAATTGAATTTTAATATCTCAAAAAATGAGCATTAATAATTATTAGTTTAGCATTCTGAGTTGATAATCTTGTCACTGCTATTTTATATGGCACCATTGTCCCAAATGAAGACATTCCTTCCTTCAACGACTGTCATGCCACCTGTCAGAAAATTGTTGCAATGGATGTTCAAATTTTCAAGGAATATGATGTAAGGCATCCCATATTTGTTGTTGTTGTTAGGTGCCATCGAGTCGGTACCAACCCATAGTGACCTTATGCGCAGCAGAAC
>NW_006408586.1:10237951-10238886 GCF_000296735.1 Chrysochloris asiatica
TTTACTACTATAACTCACCTTTTATTTATTTATTTTATTTTCAGTCTACTAGGGAAAAGGAGTCCTGGTGTGGTGCTGTGGGTTAATGCATTGGACTGCAAAGTCAGTTTGAACTGCAAGGTTGGTAGTTCAACCTCACCAGCTCTTTGGGAACCCTATGTAGTGTAGCTATGGGTCAGAATTGAGTCAATAACATTTAACAACAATAGGGAAAAATGAATTCAATTATAACCTACTCCCCCCAAAAAAAAGACAAAGTGACAGATTAAGAAGAATAATTCTAGAATATTTGTCAAAAGGTGAATATTCATCTATACTTTCATTCTTTTGTTTAGGACACTGAATAGATCATATACCATAAAAGCTATTTCATCTTTCTGTAAAATTAAAAAGTTAGGCTACATCATTTACAAATTTCCCTCCAGTTAAATATTAATGTACAATTTGCCATCTACTCATGAAAAATAATTTAATTCTAATTTAAAATCTGAACAAATATAATTGTAAAAAAAACCAGTATTTGAATGACAAAATAGTAAACTGTCAAAACTCCACTTGCATATAGGAGCAGCCACTTGCAAGTAATGTTGTTTTTTCTGTCTTTTGATTTTCCTTTTTCAGTTGTTTCAAAATGAATGTCAGATAAAACAACCCCAGATACAATATACCATTCAACATTTGTTTGTGACACATACATGTACACACATCTATGTCTATAGCTACATATGAATCTACATTCATCTTGTGCTGGCACATAGTGATAGATGATACCGATGATACATTGTCAAAAAAACATCATCAAGAAAAACCCAAAGGAAAAATGGCAGTATGATTGGCTACTAGAAGAATGAGCAAGTTGTTCACCAGGAAGCCATCAAGGCAAGCAGTCAAGTCCCTTCAGGACAAACCCCTTTCTAACACTGAGACTCAAAGGG
>NW_006408586.1:10244161-10279122 GCF_000296735.1 Chrysochloris asiatica
GCCACAATTGTAAAGGTGCAAGTTTTGTAATAAAAATGGGGGAGTAGTGAATCTTACAGTCCAGAAACAGAGAACCCTAGGAGAAGGGAGAAGGGGCCCAAGGGAGAAGATCACATGCATAATGCAGGACCTTAACCAGAGAAACAGCAACACCAGATGGAGGCAGAGATGGGGAAATGGAGAGAGGGAGCAACTGAGGACTTTAAATTCATAGGAAGAGAGGGAGTGAGAGCTGGCAACCAGGAGGCAAACTTATACAATGTGCCCTTTGGTGGTGTAAATTATTATACATGCTTGAGTGTTTGGAAAAGAAAAAAAAAAAAGCTGAAGTAAATAGAGAGCAATACTGTTAACTGGAGGGGATTATAATCATTGTAAATGAAACAAAGTATATGATTTGTTATATATAAAACTGATGATCTGCCCTGTAAACTTTCACTTAATTTCTAATAAAATCTTTATTAAAAAATAAAAATAAAAAAGAAAGTCTAGTGTTAATATGGATATCTAGTAGGGAACTGGGAGTGCTGTGGCTCGGGGTTCTGTAGCATAATCAATGGACCACTAGGTTGGAAGTTTGAGCTCACAAGCCACTCTGCAGAAGAAAGATGAGGCTTTCTGGTTCTGTAGAAATTACTGACTCAAGAACCTTATAGAGGATCACTGTGAGAATCAATTGTAATTATCAACAATAGTAGGAAGCTGGGTATTTCTATATTTCTGATATTTAGAGAAGGACAGAACCAAAAATTGAGTATAAGTTAAAGAACTTGGCAAGACTGAGATGATTTTTAGCAATAAAAGCTATCTACAAGGATTAATAAAAAAGAAATGAACAGAGATATAGGAAGAATTGGACAATAGAAAGAATATTCTGCCAAACAGGGTTAAGTTGAAATAAACTTTCATCAAGGATTATATTGTGACAGACAGGAGTTAAAGATTTTATAATTACTCAGGAAATGCTACCCTTTTATTTTCCTAATAGAATATTTGGGTTTTTGTAAAATATACTTTTTTATTTTATTTTTATTTTTTCCTGCCTCATATTTATTTGTACAAACAGCACAAGAGGACACCAGCTCCATACAGATGGTAACCCAAAGGGTCATGCCTCTGTCCACAGATGGAGAACTCTATTCCATCTTTGTGGGGCCTTTGGAAGCCTGAGGTGAGGCCTTGGCTGGGGCTGGAGTTGAAGCTTTGGCTGGGGCTTGAGTTGAGGCCTTGGCTGGGGCTTGAGTTGAGGCCTTGGCTGGGGCTTGAGTTGAGGCTTTGGCTGGGACTTTAGTTGAGGCCTTGGCTGGGGCTTTAGTTGAGGCCTTGGCTAGAGCTTTGGCTGAGGCCTTGACTGGAGCTTTAGCTGAGACCTTGGTTGAAGCTTCAGCCTTAGTTTTAGCACTGGACTTGGACTTTGGCCGACAGAGCCTCAGACCCTTGGCAATGCGTGCCGGAGCACGCTTCCCCTGCTTGGGATGGGCAATGTAGTCCAGTTGACTGAACTTGTGGTTGACACCCCTTGGAATCTTAGGCTTGATCTCCTTGGGATTTATGAGAGACTTGATAGCCTCGGCACGTGCATCCATGGCCTTGGCGTTGTTGGCCTGCATCTTCTTTAGGCCCTTCTTGTTGTGCTTCTTGGCAAAGCGCATGTTCCTCAGAAACTTGGGGTCCACCCCCTTGAGAGACTCATATCGTTGTGATCGGGGTTTCTTGATACCATTTCTGTGCCATTTCCGGGACTGGTTGTGCATGGTGTGGTTCTTGGACTTGGCCATGTCTGCACCGAGGCCCGTAACTCACTTTTTTATTGTTTTTGCTCAGTGCCTTCATCAGTTCAAACTGATGGCTTGCCATGTACAGGGTTTCTGAAAAATGGTTTACTGTTCCCTTAAGTGCTACATTTTAGAACATGCTGCATGTCTTTCTTAGCTTAAATTGATGTACCATAACAGTTGATGTACCATCAACATTGTGATGTGAGAAAAGGAAATTTTACTAATAGGGCTGGTTTCAGTAATAGATACTTTGAAGTTAATAGACTGAATGTTTGGAGTATTCAGCAACATAGGTACTCTAGAGGCTGAGTAAACATAACTTTTAGGATTACTCCTGATTTTCTTTGTTAATAAGTGACACACTTAATTTATTGTTTTTGTTCTTGTTCCCTAAGCATTGACTATAAGGAGCTCTGGTAGAGTAGTTCTTATGAATCGGGCTGCTAACCTCAGGGTCAGCAGTTCGAAACTACCAGTGGTTCTGGGGGAGAAAGATGAGGTATTCTGCTCCCGTAAAGATTTACAGCCTCGGAAACCCTGTGCAGGGTCACTATGAGTTGGAACCCACTCCACAGTTCTTAACAACAGCAACAAACATTGACTACGATCCCTGGTAGCATGGTGATTAATGCAGTAGGTTGCTAACCAAAAGATCTGTGGTTTTAAACCATCAGTGGCTCAATAGGAGAGAGATTTGACAGTTTGCTTCTGTAAAAAATTTACAATTTTGGAAATTCTGAGTTGACGTTTATTCAGTGGAAATGGGTTTGGTGTTTGCTTGTTTTTTTTTAAGTACTAACTTCCCGATTAGTAAGAACCAGTTATGATGTTGGATATACTTGGGTAAAATGATGACTGAACGAGTTTCCTATCAGTATGGATTGTATTTCAATATAAAGAAAATAAAAATATTCACAATTGATCCAAAATATAGCAATGTGATAGATGGAGAAAAGATTGAAGATTTAAAAAACTTAATTTTGCTTGGATCCACAATCAGCATTCATGGAAACAGCAGTCAAGAAATCCAAGGATGCATTTATAAATCTACTGCACAAGACTTCTTTCAAGTGTTCAAAGTCAAAGATATAAGTTTAAGGAGTTAGATGTACCTCAACCGAGCCATAGTATTTTAATAGCTTCATATGCATATGAAAATTGGGCAGTGGATAAGAACTACCATAGAAGAATTGATGCATTTGAGTTATGGTGTTAGAGAATAATATTAAATGTACCATGGACTGCAAGAAGAAGAAATAAATCTGTGTTGGAAGAAGTACAAACAGATTCTTCCTTGGAAGTCTGGATGACTGGCGAGACTTCTTCTCTCATACTTCAGACATGTTGTCAGGAAGGACCAATCACTGTGGTGGAACTTCACCACAGTGGTAAAGTGGAGGGTCAGCAAATAGGTGGAAGAACCCCAATGAAATGGATTCACACAATAGAATCAACAATGGTTTCAAACATACAAAAATTGTGAGCATGGTGCAAGTCTGGGCAGTGTTTCCTTCTGTTTTGCATAGGGTTGCTATGAATCAGAATTGACTTGATAGCATTTAAGAACAAAGAGAATCTCTCCATATCTCTCTTGCTTATTTTTCCTTCTTTCAGTACATCCATGTACACATTAACCAGTCAAGTTATTTGCTATTAGAATGGGATGAAGTATTCCATTTAGTAAAATATTCAGATTGATAGACATCTACTACATAAAGTATACTGAATTACTGTTGCTGTTAAGTGCCTTTGAATCAGCTCCAACTCATTTTGACCCTGTATAAGGTCCCCAAGGCTTCAAATCTTGGCACGAGTAGAAAGAGCTATCTTTCTCCTGTGGAGCAGTGGGTGGGCTTGAACCATCAGCATTGTGGTAATCAGTGCTTATTCTCTACCACACTTATTGCTTTGCAATGCATAAAATTATAATTAATGCTATTAATCATGAAAGTAGCTTAATTTCATATGACTAAGAATATGCCAATATTTTAGAAACATTCAAAATATTCATTGTAAGCATGAATTATTGTTATTTTGTGCTGATTATATGGTAATAAGCATATTTTAGTACTTTAATTAGTACTATTAGTACTCTAATTAGGGTGTTAATGTTTGTTAGGACATCCATGCTCACAAGTTTGTCAATTTGTAAGGTTAAAAATTATTGTCGTTGTTGTTAGGTGCCATCGAGGTTGTACTGACTCATAGCGACCTTATGAACAGCAAAACGAAACACTTCACGATCCTACTCTCTTAAAAATGAGGAGCTATGAAAATATATTTTGAAAAGATATAAATGTAAGTCTAAAAGGGAAATATATCAGAGGAATTCATTATGAAGGAATTATCTACCATTCGTTACCCAAGCCAGTCTAGCTGCACACTTTGTTAGAAGCTAGGAGTTTAATTAGCTGTCTTGAGAATTCCTTAAGGAGATTCTAAATTTATGCATGCTTTACTTGTAGTACTTACATATTCACAAATATTTGCAATGCTTTTTACAATACTGCACTATCTTCTTCTTCTTTTTTTTTTTTTCAAGTATATTCTGGTAAATAAATACTTATTCTCAATAGTTATTTTTGGTTTAGATAAGATGTGGGTGTTAACTAGTCTGTATATATTTGTACATAGCTGCAGATTGTTGTTGCTTTTAAGTGTTGTTGAGTCAGTTTAGACTCATATCAACTCTATATACAGTTTTCGATTATGTAAATCTTTTCATGAGCAGAAAGCCTACAGAGCTACTTGTGGGCTTGAACTGCCAACTTTACAGTTTACTGTCCAGTGCTTATCCTCTAGAGTCACCATGATCCAGTGAATTGTTATAATAGTCTAAAAAATATTGAATGGGCACAAAATAAGAATAGTTATTATTTAAGGTTTCTGATGTTGTTGTTAGGTGCCATCGAGTTAGCACCAACTTATAGCGACCTTATGCACAGCAGAAAAAAAACACTGCCCGATCCTAGCCCAACCTCACTATTGTTTCCACACTTGAGTCCATCAATGCTGCCACTTGGCCCATCCATCTCGTTGGAGGTGGTTCTCTTTTTCTCTGATGCTCCACCTTACCAAACATGATATCCTTCTCCAGTGACTGGTCCGTCCTGACAATATGGCCAAAGTATGAGAGATGAAGTTTGGCCATACTAACCTCCAAGGAGCACTCTGGCTGCACTTCTTCCAACAGAGATCTGTTGATTCTTTTGGCAGCCCATGCTACTTTAAATATTGTCCTCCAACACCATAACTCCAAAGCATCAATTCTTCTACGGTCTTCTTTATTCACTATCCAGCTTTCACATGCATGAGGTTATTGAAAATACAATGGCTTGGGTCTGGCGTATTTAGTCCTCAAGCTGACATCTTTGCTCTTCAATACTTAAAAAGCTCTTGTGTAACAGATTTGCAAATGCAATGCAATTGATGAAGATCAAAGAGCACAGCCTTTGGTATGTATTACATCGCAATGTCAAGAAAACAAAACTCCTCACCACTGGACCAACAAACAACATTTTTATCAATGGAGAAAAGATTGAAGTTGTCAAGGACTGATTCATTCTTCTTGGATCAACTATCAACACTCATGGAAGCAGCAGTCAAGAAATCAAACAACGTATTGCATTAGGCAAATCTGCTGCACAGGAAATTTTTTAAAGTGTTGAAGAGCAGAGATGTCAGCTTGAGGAATAAGGTGTGCCTCACCCAATCCATGGTATTTTCAAAAAACTCATATGCATGCCGAAAGCTGGACAGTAAATAAGGAAGACCCTAGAAGAATTGATACTTTTGAGTTATGGTGTTCGAGGAGAATACTGAAAAGTGCCATGGGCTACCAAAAGAACCAATAGATTCATTTTGGAAAAAGTGCAGCCAAGTGCTCCTTGGAGGCCAAGATGGCCAAACTTCGACTCTCATTTTTTGGACATATTGTCAGGAAGGACCAGTCACTGGAGAAGGATATCATAGTTGGTAAGGTGTGGGGTCAGAGAAAAAGAGGAAGACCCACAACGAGATGGATTGGCCAAGTGGCAGCATCAATGGACTCAAGCGTGGCAACAATAGTGAGGTTGGCCCAGGATCAGGCCGTGTTTTGTTCTGCTGTGCATAGGGTGGGTCCATGCAGACACGATGGCACCTAACAACAACAATAATTCATATTTCTCCGTTAAACTGTTCTTAGGAGAGAAACTGTTAGCCTCATTCATCTAATTCAAATGAATGAGGAGAATTTGCACTCAGATTGCCTTCTTTTGTAATTTCTTGATGTATTCAATACACTATTATAGTAGTAGGTGTTGTTAGTTTCTGTTCAGTCAATTCTGACTTATAGTGACCCTGTATGGGGTACCCAAGGAGTGTCTGGTGGGTTTAAACCACTGGCTTGGCAATTAACAGCTTATCCTATAGTCCCACACCAGGATTATTTTCAGTACACTGTTTATATTGTGGGCTGTGGAGTTTGTTCTGACTCTTAATGACAACGTATAAGATTTCTAAGAGTGACTGGTGCCATCAAACTGCTCATCTTGTGGTTACCAGTCTAGTGCTTCCTAACTATACAAATGTGTAATATCATTAAAAAATCATTATATATATATATATATCAGTAGTTTTGACAGTGTTTTCTGAACTATTTTATGACTGATAAAAATTCAAAATATTTTTCACTTCTTATATATTCTTTCACTGCACATATTCAATCTGTGTGCTGAACAAATAATCTGACAAGCTGGATTATATGAAGAAGAACTTGGCATCAGGATTGAAGAAAAACTTAACAACCTGCGATATGCAGATGATACAAATTTGCTCGCTAAAAGTGAACAAGACTTAAAATACTTAACAATGAACATCGAAGACCATAGTCTTCTGTATTGGTTGCACCTAAATATAAAGAGAAAAATATCTCACCACTGAAAAAATAACTTGTTTTTTGGTAAGGGCAGTCAAGTCAGTTCTGATTCATAGCAACTCTATAAAGGGTTTCTAAAGAGCAGTTGATGAGTTTGAACCACTGATCTTATGATTCAAACCAACCTGTGGTCCAGTGCTTTATACCTCAGTGCCAGACCAGGACTCCTGGAAAAGCAAATAACATCATGATAAATGGAGAAAAACCTGAAGTTGTCAAAGACTTCTTATTTTTGGATACACCATCAACATTCACGGAAGCAACACTCAAGAAACCAAAGAATGTATTGGACTAGACAAATCTGCTGCATAAGACCTCTTTAAAGTAAGGAAGGGAAAAGATATCAGTTTGAGGTGTAAGGTGCATCTGTCCCAAGCCATCATATTTTCAGTAGCCTCATATGCATGTGAAATTGGACAAATGCATAAGGAAGACAGTGTAAGTATTGATACATTTGAGTTATGAAATGTATATTAGAAAAAGAATATTAAAGGTACGAAGGACTGCCAGAAGAACAAACAAATCTGTGTTGAAGAAATACAACAAGAATGCTCCTTAAAGGCCAAGATGGCCAAACTTCATCCCTCGTTCTTTGGGCATAATGTCAGGAGGGACCAAGTTCCTGGAGAAGAACATCATGTTTCTACAGTGGAAGGTCAGCAAAAAGGAGGGAGATCCCAGCAAGATGGTTTGCTACAGTGACATCAACAATGGGCTTAAATGTAACAGCAATTGTGAGCATGGCACAGGATCGGTTGATGTTTCTTTCTGTTGTAAGTCTGGTTGTTTTGGGTTATAACTGACTTCATGGCACCTAACAACTATGTACTCTTGAAAAGAATAGCATTTTTTATTTTTTATTTTTTATTTTTTAGACCATGAAAGAAAGAATGTTTCATATAGCATTAGCATAAAAACAAAATAACTGCCAATGTTTGTTATTAATATGCTGACTCAGAATTACTAAGACTAAGTCAATGGCTTGGGCACTTGACAATTCTTTCTCCAGTGAGCATCTCATACATACAGTATTTACCTTCAGACTCTTACACAGAGTACACATAATGGTTTGACTCCAATAGAGTATAATAAAACTATAAGAAAAAGGATGCCATTTTTCCCAAGGAATAACATAGGCCTTTTTTTTCATTCATTGTCTTTTAGAAATAAAGAGCTATAATTTCATAATCTATAGTTTTCTAAAATAGATTTTTAAAGGGATGTCATTTGTAGCCTCAGATATAGCTTGTAAGTTGATATGAGTGGTGCTTTGTGACCGAGCCACAGATGTTCTGTACATGATATATTTATTTTTTACTCCAGTGGCCCTTATAAAAAGGGCTAGAAGATCAACTTCTAACAAGTCAACTAATGACATGATATAGAGAGGCCCCTGGTTCAGTGACTGTTATTACAGCTGTGCCCCATTACATATTAGATACCTAGAACATGCTTACATTCGGAATGGCGTTTATCTTTTGAATTTCAAACATACCTGCCATAAATAAGGATTTTATGCTTTTCAAACTTGTTTCACAGTTTAGTCCAGGGAATATTGAAAGTTTCTCTTTCTTAATTTGAAGGATAATGGGAGCTAAGATGAGCATTTTCTGAGAACTCACCTTCACAGACCTGTGTCCCTCTGCTCTCTGCCCATCCTGCTATTCCCTGAGCCTGGAGAGGTGATAATAACTTGAGTTTCACAAAACCAGCTGTGTCTGGACCATATGGAAATTGACCTTTGTTCATGGTTTAAAATTCCTTCTTTGTTACTTCTTTCTAATAGAAGTGTCTGGATCTAACATAGAATGGTGGCCTATGTGTGTGATGTGGAAAAGCATGACACTCATGCATTTTGTCTTGAGTCTTAAAAATCTTCTAAGTATGAAAGTGTGAAGATCTCTCTCAAGCTTCTGAGAATAATAGGAACCTTGAGATTGCTCCTCTAATGAAATAATAGCCATAAGTATTCCTTTTAAAAATAAGTGATATTTCATCTCATCTTTTCCAGGTGGAAGGAACTAGCTGCAATTAATATAAGTGTATGTTGATTTCTTTCAAAGATGATCACTTCTCACATCTTTACTAATAAGCCACCTAAAGAAGGAAATTCATTACACAAGTTCTTGGCTCAGGGACAAATTTAGTCATTTTCCCTTTGTTCTCCAACATAATTTGTGAGATTTGCCTGGGCAGTTATTACTGAGGTAACAACTGCTGCCTAGAATTGAGTTTTGCTTCACCTCTATGTAAAGAAAGCAGCTGCCTTTTTGCTGCAGTTGGTGCCAGGCAGCTGCTTTTATTGTCTATATTTTTTTCATAGTACCTTTTATCCTAGCAGAAGTTACATGCACACAGCCTATACCTTTTTTGCCATAGGGTGCTCCCTGAAAGCTTCAAATGACTACTGTCATGTGTAATGCAGACACTTGAATGGAAAGACATTCCCCTTGCACATTGTGTAAAGAATGTAGATAATGTGTTTGCATAGACAATGTAACAGGAGGGCAGAACAAGGAGGAGGCATATAGCATGTGAAATTGGTGTTTGCGAAATGCACCAAGTTGACAGATGGCAAAATATACTTGCTAAGGAAGGAGTAGTACAGAATGCTGCCATCATGAGCTCTTACTTTGTGTAGAATCACCAGCAAATGGGAGCTAAAGATGTCATTGTAATGAAGTTTTACACTTGCAGTTTTATTTTTTTAAAAAAGTCCCTACTAGCAACAGTTATTAGAACAAATTAAAATTTTATTCTAGTATATGTTTAAATATTTTCCTCCTAAAATTTTACTAAAAATGATTTGTTGCTGTTTTTGTTAGGTGCCATCAAGTCGGTACCAACTCATATTGACCCTATGCACAACAGAATGAAACACTACTTTGTCCTGAATCAACCTTAAAATTGTTGCCACACTTGAGCCCATTAATGCTGCCACTTTGCCAATCCATCTCACTGAGGGTCTTCCTCTTTTTCTCTGACCCTTCACCTTACCAAACATGATAGCCCTCTCCAGTGACTGGTCCCTCATGGCAGTATGTCCGAAGTCTGGCCATCCTGTTCTCCAAGGAGCATTCTGGCTGCACTTCTTCCAACACAGATCTGTTGGTTCTTTTGGCAGCCCATGGTAATTTCAATATTCTCCTCCAACACCCATAACTCAAATGCATTATTCTTCTACGATCTTCCTTATTCACTGTCCAACTTTCACATACATATGAGGTTATTGAAAATACCATGGCTTGGGTCAAGCATACCTTAGTCCTCAAGCTGACATCTTTGCTCCTCAATACTTTAAAATTTATTGTATGCATATAAACTGCAATGATTTGTATAAAGCTATTGGCTGCAACACCAAAGGTCCCCTAGTATTAATCCATTTTATATAGAATGGGAGTGTAGTGACTCAATAGGATAAACACTAGATTACAAATAACAGGGTTGGTGAAAGGCACCCACCAGCTGCTCCATGGGAGAAAGATAAGACTTTTAAAAGTCTCAGAAACTATACAGAGTTGCTACGAGTCAGAACCTACTCAATAGCACTTAACAACAGCAGCATAAACTTATGTATTTTTTGTTGTTTTGTTTGTTGTTTTTTAAACAATAGTTTTTGGTTTTATGAGTATTTTTGTAAAACATTTATTAGATTATAATACTTTTTGTTGACTGTGTGTGAGAGAGAGAAAAAGGATTGCTGTTTCTCTTTTGAATGAATTTCTAAACCATATATTTAAGGGAAATGTCAGAATAATTGTCATACAATACTAGTCTTCAAATTTTATCCACTGGCCATATTAGAATTCTTTTTCCATTCTTCAGTCTTTCATGGGTTTTTTTTTTTTGTTTTTTTTTTTGGTGGGGATTGCCTTCTAGACAATGCCCATTGTGTCAGAGGTCAGAGAGTGGTCTCACTCATAATCTCTTTCCAAATATATTGAGTTTCAATATCCCGTTTGGGTGATTACTTGCCAATAGCAATGTGAAATGATAAATTAAATTTGGAAAAGATGTATTGGTGTTATTTTCATTGTTGTTGTTGTTTAGTGCCATCGAGTCGGTTCTGACCCTGGGTTTGACATGCCAACCTTGTGGTTTGCAGTCCAGTGATGATCCTACAGTGCCACACCAGGTGTCTGTTATTGTCATTAGGTACTATGAAGTGCTTCCAGCTCATAGTGGACCTATGGAAAACAATGCAGCACTATCTGGTCCAGCATCATCAGCACAATCATTGCTATGCTTGAGACCATTGTTGTAGCCATGTTGTCATTCCTTCTCATTTAGGGACTTCCTGTTTGTGCTGACCCTCTATTTTACCACGCATGATTTCGTTCTCTAGTGACAGGTCCCTCCTGACAATATAGTCCATATACTTGAAACCAAGTCTCACCATCTTTGTTCTAAAGTCATTTTTACTGATATTCTTAAACCAGAAAATGCATTTCCAAAGATCACTTATAAAGCTTTGTAGCACACCAACATGCATCTGCTATAAGCCAGTCCTAGAGACTCATATTTTCTAAGGAAAAAAGCAAGTATGTTATCCAAAGCTACATTTTCTAGAGAAGCAAAACCTGTGAAACATTTGTATGCATTTCTGTTGTTGTTGTTAGGTGCCATCAAGTTGGTACTGACTCATAGTGACCTTATGCACAGCAGAACGATCTTTGTATGTATATATAAAGAGAAATTTGTATCAAGAAAATGGCTCACAATTAGAGAGCTGGAAAGTCCCAAGTCCAAAACCAGCAAGAAAGAGAGTGAGTCTTTCTTATATGTCCATTATATTGGGAGCAGGATGTACCCCCCAAAGAAACATCCTTTCAATTGATTGACTGCTCATAGTCAATCATCGTAGAGATAACTCTCAAGTGTCAAACCACTGGGAATGCTGACCCAATCAAGTTGACACAGAACCTTAACTATCATGGCTATCGTATTATTTAAAATACTAGCTTCTCCCTGACTTCTGGACTCTTTACAGAGCAACAATCTCTTTTTGTCCAGCAATGATCATATCAGAGATAAAAACACAGACTAACCTTACCGTACCGTTGGCCTTTAATGTTCAGTTTTATGTCATTCACTTTATAAATGTGAATTTATAATCTTCCAAGAATTTTGATCTTCAAGTTAGGTAAATATTTACACAAATTGAGATTTTTAATTCTTCAGCACCAACTGGGTTCCCCAGCACAAACCAAGTCAGCACCAACCAAACCAAATGGGCAGAGGACAGCAGGGGACAAAGATTAGTTTGGGTTCAGGAGTCCTGAGTAGTATCTGCATCCGGCTTTCCCTTGAAACAGAAAGCTATTTCCTTGCAGAGCTTGCTTTGAATCATGCTAAGCATGCAAGGGTTTTTTTGTTTGTTTGTTTGTTTTTTGTTTTTTACATTTTATGGTTAATAGAAGGAGCCCTTGTAGTGCAATGGTAAAGCACTTATTTGCTAACTGTAAGGATGGCAGTTTAAACCACAAGTGGTTCTGCAAGGTAAAGTCCTGACAATCTGCTCCCCTAAAGATGACAACCTAGGAAACCCTCTGTGGAAGTTCTGCTCTTTCCTACAGGGTTGATACTAGAATCGATTCAACAGCACACCACAACAACATAAGCAATAGGGCTTGTGTATGGTACAGATGGCTTCCAATGGTGTGGACACAAAGGCAGGTAATCTGACCTATGATTTAGGAAAATGAAGAAAACTGCAAGGGAGATTAGTTAACAAACTAACAATAACCCAAATGTGAGATAATAAAAATCTGAAATAAACCTGAGGAAAGGGACAAGCTGACATTTCAGAGATTAAAGTCAGAATGTGCAAATAGATCAAATATTAAAAAAGAAAAAAATAGAAGGAGTGATTTTAAGTTCAAACAGTCATAAAAGTAATTTAAACAAGAGTGAAATAAAGTCTAATTAAGCCATTGAGCAAAATCAGGAAGCAGAGAGAACACGTGTAAGATAATGTGGGATATTTAGAATTGATGAAAATAAGGTAACCTTCAGGTTATTATCCAGATGGTGGTGGTGGTTATGTCCCGTGGAGTCGGTTCCAACTCATAGCGACCCTGTACAGGGTTTCCAAGGCTGTAAATCTTTACAGGAGCAGAAAGCCTCATCTTTCTCCCGCGGAACAGCTGGTAGTTTCGAACTGCTGACCTTGAGGTTCGCAGCCCAACTTATAACCACTATGTTACCAGAGCTCCCTATTATCCAGATAGTCATGCAAAATAACCATTTCACAGTTAGGGTCTGATTCTCAGGAAAGAGCTTAGTATATATGTGCGTAAGTCAAAAAGTCTGCTACAAAATCATAAAAACCTTTATTAAATTATTTAAAAAAAAAAAGAAATTATTGTTCTGGACATATTCTACATCTAGTTTTATATGTTCCTGTAAGTGGTATTTCAATGTTTCTAACTTTTCCCTAAAGAATTCCATGCTCTTTGATTTATACCACATCAAAAGAGCAGTTTTGGCATCCTTGAAGGATAAAAAAATAACATGTTCTTTCGAAATGTTTTCTGAGTATGAGGGACAAAAAGAAGTATGGAGAGGCAAGATCAGGGTTATATGGTAAATGGGGTCAGATTTCCCAATGAATTCTCATAGATAACCCTTGCTATTCTCAAAGCAGGTGCATGTTGTAATAAAGAAAATTTCTTAGACACAAATTATCTCATCTTCTCACTAATGCGGTTTCATTTTTCTTTTAAAATGTCTTCCCAATAAGCCCCCAAGATTGTTCTATATCTAAGAAAATCTATGGTTTATAAGCACTTCATGAACTAGACCATGGCCACCTGCTATTTATTGCCTTTGTATGCTATGCTCTATAAACACAAAATATAAAAGGTATGCAATCCCACTATAATCCCTACAGTTTATGTTGTTTTAGCTTCTTTCTTTTGATGTTTTCCTTTCTCTATTTTCATTTATGGGAAATTTTACTCCTTATCTTCTCCAACTGGTACACTTACCTTCTCAGAAATCAGTTAATGTGTCAACTTTTCCAGGAAGTTTCCCATTTCCAGATTGAAATTAGCAAACTCCCCCTGTATTCCCATAGGAATCTACTTATAGCTTTGTCGTTACTGCTTTTGTCATGATATCTCAATGGCAAGGAACTAGTTATAGTCATGCCAGCTGAAATTGTTGCCATTTTAATCTTAGTGACATACAGTTTTGGTCATGTCAGTTACCTACTATAAAATCTGTATGACAGAAAAAAATACCAAATGTTTTAGTCTGGAAATTAAGGCCTCTTGCAAGTAGGCTTTATATACATTTCCAACCATAATCCTTTTCAGTCTTTGTCCTGAAGTCAAAGTTAAATTTTTCCTATTCTCCATGACTTGGTCTTTGTAAATTTGGTGACCTTCACCTTAAACGTACTGCCTCAGTATTTATATGTCCAAATTTTTTTCATTCTTTAATGCTTAGATTAAATGCCAGAGACTTCATTAATTTTTCTCTAATTAATCTCAGCAAGAAGTAATTGTGATCTCATCTGAACCTCCTTAGTACTACATTATTGGCATCTTCCTTAGAGTCATCCTCTATTCTAATTTATATTATAATGGTATTTTATATGCATTTAATCTTCCCTACTTTACTGCAAATTCCTTGAGGGCATGATCCCAGCATAGCCCACATTTGTCTTCCTCATAGCTGGTAGCTTGTGCCTCATCCAAATAGGCACTGTTAGATTTTTTTTTTAATTTTTATTTTTTGAAAGGTATAAGAAGAATGAAGAGCTAATCAGAAGGATTCAAATATTAAAGATTTCACACTGTGCTAGTTTCCTAGTGTTCCCATTACAAACTACCACAAAAGGGGTGACATTAAAGAACAGAAATTAATTTATTACAGTTGTGGAGCCTTAAAGTCTAAATCAGGGTCCTGGTCATGTTTATTCTTTCTGGGATCCTCTCATCTAGTTTCCAGTTGTTCCAAGCAATCCTTAGCATTCCTCTGCTATTTACAGATGTAACTGCCTCTATTGTCACATGACATTTTCTCCTGCTTGTTTTCCTTGTTTTAAAATACCACTTATAAGGGATAATTTTAAGGACACATACTACTCAAGTGTATCTCCATTAATATAATAAAAGAAAATACCTATTTCCAAATGAGGTCATGTTCACAGATACAGAGGTTCCAGGACATCAACAGACTTTTGGAGAATACAGTTCAATCCATAACACACAGAATTAGATCAGAATACAAAAATTTGTCAGGGAATTTGCTATCTTTAATTTCTTTAAGATCTTGATGGGTTGTTGTGGAATTTGATATCATTTAAAGACAATTTACAGTGAAAATTCAAGGGCAGAATTTTGATTTTAAGATTGAACTGTTTACTTGTGAGGCAGGGACTGTGCTAATTATGCTTGTATATCCTTTTGTGCAATCTTCAATTAAGAAAAAAGCAAAGCATATTGCAAAAGTACCATTATTTCATCCAGGTTTTCAAAGGTTAAAAAAAAAAAAAAATGAACCAAGGATATTAAGTAAAATGCTTAAGTTTGTTCAAGTGTTTATCACTGTTTGAACTCCAATCATCTGGAGCCTTGGTTTGGTTCTATAGGCTAAGCACTGGAAAGCTAGCCACAAGGTCAGCAGTTCAAACTGATCAGTCAGCCAGTCCTCATAAACCCTAAGCAGGGTCACTAAGAGTTGGAATCAACTCTACAGCTCTTCACAACAGTAACCATTTGATAATGATGTCCACATTCTTAACCACTCCTTTTTCTCTATTGAAGTATATCATTGGAAGAAAAGAACTTATACCTTGACAACTTAATGTCAAAAAAGGTTGATCCTTTGAAAGTTGATAAAATGGTAAGAGGTGATGGAATCAAGATCTTTGGAAGGAATAGGACAACTTCTTTCTCTTAACACTGGGGAGAAAGTAGGGTTGAAGCTAAAAATTCACTTGACCTGAAACAGGTTGTGAACTGAATTTGATAAGGATTAAGTAGTTGCTAAACCATGGAGTATCCCTGGGTGGTGAAAACAGTTAATCAGCTGGTGCCAACCAAAAGATTGGAGCTTCAAGTTAATCCAAGGGCCCTCATAAGAAAGGCATAGTGATCAACTTCTAAAAATCAGCCATTGAAAATCCTATAGATCACAGTTGTACTTTGTCATACTTGGCCATGGTCAACCACAGGGTGAAAATATAACTTGGCCTTTTAAACTGGTAATGCTATTTTTTCTTATTTGTACACATACATAAAATTTCTGAAACTCAGAAAATAAAAGAACCATCAAGAGCTATATAAAATTAATATAAAAAACTTAATACAGCTTCTCTTAAACTTAAGGAGCCTTGGTGGTACAGTGGGGTAAACACTGGGCTGCTATCTACAAGTTCAGTGGTTCTAAGCCATCAGCTTCTCCATGGAAGAAACAAGAGGCTATCTGCTCTCATAAATATTTACAGTTTCAGAATCCCTACAGAGTTCAACTTTGTCCTATAGGACAGATCCAATTCCATTTTTTTTTTTTTTTCCTCTAAAACTGTGTGATAATAGGGTTTATAAGTGCAGGACCAGGCAATGTTTCATTCTGTTGTATATAGGATTGCTATGAGTCTGAAATAATTGGACAGCACCTAACAACAAAACAAAATATTTTTCGTTAGAAATTCAATTTTTATATAATTTGTTGTGGCTGTTTTGCAAAATCCTTCTTTTGTTTTTTATATTGTGTTTGCTTTTTCATTCCCGTGTTTTATTTTATATTTTAAAACTCATTTTGGTTATTGACTCATTTAATAGGGGTCCTAGTGTGATGCTGTAGTATAAGCTCAATATTGGTACCTGAAAGTTTTGCAGTTCAAATTCACCAGCCACTCCTTGGAAATGGCTGCTGTTAATCAGAACGAACTTGATGGCACTTAATGACACAATATAACTCATTTAATAAACTTTCGCTGAACTGTTTTTCTTTTCTATGTAGTGATTATACAGTAATCTCCTCTTTATTGTAGTTCCACCTCTGCCAGATAAAGTGACAGACAGTTTATAAAGTGACAAATGGTATTCACTGGTATTTTACTACCCTTTGTCAAGAAGGGTCATTGAGTTTACTTAAGGATTATTAGTCACTGGGTTTTAGTAACCACCCATTTGTCTGTATACAGTAGTTTTTTCTGTGGTTTATTTTCAGTTTGGGAAGTTATGCAAGTCAATGTTCTATTTTTTTTTTTTTTTCTTTTCATTCTCTTCTTTTTAATATAAAACTTTTATGGAAGAAAGAAGCAAGGAATAAAAATGTCACTGCAATTACTTCATAATTGATGACTTAGGTATTATCAAAGATTCAGATCATATCAGGATTGACACTTGTCCAACTTGGAATCAAGTAGTAGAATGGTCTACTACTTAAATTTTTTAGAAGCAGTCAGACCAGTGAATCTGCTGAAAAAAAGGAAGAGTGTGTATCAACACAAGAGATCCTCAGACAGAACTTAGTTTTATTTGTCATGACCAAGAAGTTGGAATAGGAGTATTGATAGCTCAGTAGTTATACAATAGGCTGCTTCCTGTAGGTCAGTGGCTAAAAACCACCAGCTTCTGCTGCTCTGGTGAAGATTTGGCAGTCTGGTTCTGTTGTTGTTGTTGTTAAGTACCGTGGAGTCGGTCCCAACTCATAGTGACCCTGCACAGGGTTTTTGAGGCTGCAAATCTTTAAGGGATCAGAATGCCTCATCTTTCTCCCACGGAACAGCTGGTGGTTTCGAACTGCCGACCTTGAGGTTAGCAGCCCGATTCGTAACCACTACATTACCAGAGCTCTTTCTGTAGAGGTTTCTAAAAACAAAAACAAAAACAAATCTCTGTTGTCTTTGTGTGGATTCTGAAACTGAGTGATCCTGTAAGTCACAGTAGTACAGTCTGATAGGTTTTCCAATGATGTAATCTTTACAGGGAGTCCTGGTATGACACTGGACTGCTAACTATGAGGTCAGAATTTCAAACTCACCAGTCACTCCATGAAAACTATGCAAGAACACTGTGATTAAAAGCCTAGTCAATGGTACTTGACAACAACAACTGCTTTATAGAAGTAGACTGCCAAAGCCTACTGCTGTACAGTGGCTGGTCAGTTATCATACCAGACCTCAAAACTGCACCAATTTTTCTACAATAGAGATTATTGTTGTTGTTCTTAGGTGCCATCGAGTCAGTACCAAATCATAGTGAATCTACGCACAACAGAACAAAACACTGCCCAGTCCTGGGCTAACCTCACTATCATTGCCACACTTGAGCCCATTGATGCTGCCACTTGGCCAATCCATCTCACTGGAGTCTTCCTTTTTTTTTCTGACCCTCCACCTTACCAAACCTGATATCATTCTCCAGTGATTGGTCCCTCTTGACAATATGTCTGAAGTATGAGAGATATAGTTTGGTAGTCCTGGCCTCCAAGGAGCACTCTGCTGCACTTCTTCCAACACAGATCTGTTGGTTCTTTTGGCAGCCCATGGTACTTTCAATATTGTCCTCCAACACCATAACTCAAGAGCATCAATTATTTTACAGTCTTCCTTATTCACTGTCCAGCTTTTGCATGCATATGAGGTTATTGAAAACACCATGGCTTGGGTCAGGCACACTTTAGTCCTCAAGTTGACATCTTTGCTCTTAAACACTTTAAAAAGGTCTTGTACAGCGGATTTGCCTAATGCAATATGTTGTTTGATTTCTTGACTGCTGCTTCCATGGGTGTCGATAGTTAATTCAAACAGAATAAAGTCCTTGAAAATGTTGATCTTTTCTCTGTTGATAAGAATGTTTATTGGTCCACTGGTGACGATATTTTGTTTTATTTACATTGAGATGCAATCCATACTGAAGGCTGCACTCTTTGATCTGCATCAGTAAATATTTTAAGTCCTCTTCACTTTCAGCAAGCAAGGTTGTATCATCTGCATATCATTGGTTGTCAGTGAT
Organism: Chrysochloris asiatica; assembly: GCF_000296735.1. Lineage (NCBI taxonomy): Eukaryota > Metazoa > Chordata > Mammalia > Afrosoricida > Chrysochloridae > Chrysochloris > Chrysochloris asiatica. Next base: position 10,262,833 of record NW_006408586.1, read on the forward strand.
TCTTCCTCCAATCCAGATGCCATGTTTTTCTTCTTATAACCAAGCTTCTCAAATTATTTGCTCAGCATACAGGTTAAATAAGTATGGTGAAAGAATACAACCCTGTCGTACACCTTTCTTAATTTTAAACCATTCAGTGTTCCCATATTCTGTTTGATCAACTGCATCTTGGTCCATGTACAGATTCTTCATAAACACAATAAAGTGTTCCGGAATACTCATATTTCACAATGTTGTCCATAGCTTGTCATGATCCACACAATCGAAAGCCTTTGCGTAGTCAATAAAGCACAGGTAAACTTACTTCTGATATTCTCTGCTTTCAGCCAAGAGCCATGGCATGGGGCAGTTATACTCTGTCCTGTAAGGTCTACATTAAGTCAACTCAATAAGTTTGTTTTTTTTTTGGTTTTAGAACTTGGCAAGGCCTCAGATGCAAAGTTGGGTTTGTATGATGTTGCCTTGATAAATTCGCCTTTACTCTCATGGTAAGCTCAAGACATTAAGAAAGCAAAAGTGAAACAAAAAACACTACATAGCAACATTTTCTCATATTTAACACAGAGTTTTTATTACTTCCAATTGCAAAAGGCTGTTCATTGGCATATGTGCCATTTTCAGGAATTCTCTTAACTACTCCATTAAACTTGGCACTATTTGGATGTTGGTTTTCATTGCCAATTTAGAAAAAAAAAAAAAAAAAGGAAATCACAAACGAAAAAAATTAACAAGTGTGCACAGTTCCAAAATTTATTCTACAAATATGTTTTAAATCAAATGAATCATCCTTTGGCACAAGAGATTCTCTTTATAGTCATTTATTTGAATGGCTTAGTCTTTGTCTCCTGAAGTCTGTGGTTAGTTTCATCCTTGATGAATGAGACAGGTACCTTAAATCATACATAAAGCAAATAGAATAATTTAACATTTGACCCTGAAAAGAAAGTATGTTATCTCGCTTTGTACTAGCCACACTCTTAAAGGATATTCAGAAAATTTATTTTAAATACAGTACTAATCTAAGATGGTTCTGTATGGAGTGGCTTATGAAAAAACAATTTAATCAAATAAACTATCTTGATTAAGAAAATCTGTGTCCCTCCCGAGCACCGTATCACTTTTCTTTTCCAGTCTTTTCACTCTAAAAATGTGGCTTCAGTTCTTTTTCCTTCTTTATAATACAGTTAAAGATCTTTTTCATGAAATAGGAGTCATGTTGTAGAATATTGTAGAGTATTTGTGAAACAAATTTTTGTTAATTAATTTCAAATTTTGGTAAGCATAGTGGTTTATAGGGGTAAATCATTTATAAATAATATTTTAAGAGAAAAATTAAAGAGTCTTAGTGGCACAATTGTGACACTGCGGGTTTATGAGCCTGACTGCAAGGTAGGCGGTTCAAGCTCATCAGCCGCTCCTTGGAAACCCTATACAGGATCACTATGAGTCAGAACTGACTCATTAGCACTTAACAACAAAAACAAAGTGACATTAGTAACTTAATCGTTGGGCCACCAACTCCCTGGTTCAAACCACTAGCTGCTCCAAGGGAGAAAGATGAGGCTTCTGCTTCTGTAGAGATTTACAGATTCAGAAACCAAATCTAGCAGTTCTACCCTCCCCAATAGCGCCGCTATTTGTCAGAATTGAATTAAAGACAGCGGAAAGAGCTAAATTGTGCCAACTTCCCACCTGTAGTTTTCTTTATTCCATCTAATTCGTTCTTTATTTTCAAAGAAAAAAGCTTTTATTCCTCATGTATAGTTTTTTCAAGAACATTCAAAAGAATCTATGTTGTTGCTCTTGTTAGGTGCCCTTCACTCAATTCCCACTCATAGCGACCTTATGTACACAGAACAAAATACTGACCACTCCAATACCACCCTCAAAACTCTTGTTAAGATTGAATCCATTGTTACTGCCACTGTGCCAATCTATTTCATTGGTGTCATCTTTTTAGGTGACTCTCCATGTTACCTCCAGGGACTGGTCACTACTGAAAATGTGTTTGAATTATGAGAGACAAAGTCTCACCATCCTGGCTTTGAAGGAGTGTTCTGATGTACTTCTTCCAGCACCAATTTGTTTATTTTAGCTGTCCATAGTACTTTTAATATTCTTCTCCACATCGTAACTGAAATGTATCTATTCTTCCATCATTTTCCTTATTCACTGTTGAACTTTCACATTCATGTGAAGCCACTGAAAATGCCATGGCTCAAATCAGGTACGCCTTAGTCCTCAAACTGACATCTTTGCTCCTAAAAACTTTAAATAGGTCTTGTGCAGTAACTTTGCCTAATCAATATGTCATATAATTTCTTTACTGCTGCTTTTTTTGAGTGTTGATCATGGATCCAAGCAAAATCAATTTTAAGAGAAAAATTTTGCCAACTTTAATCTGTTCTCTACTTATCATGTGATTATTTAGTCCTGCAGTGAGGATTTTTGTTTTCTTTACATTGAGGCACAACCCATACTGATGGCCGTAGTCTTTGATCTTCATAAGTAAGTATTTATATCCTATTTGCTTTTAGTGAGCAAGATTGTATCATTTCCATATCTCAGGTAGTTAATGAGTCTCCTCCCAATCCTGATTCCACTTTCTTCTTTATATATTCCAGCTTCTCACATTATTTGCTCAGTGTATACATTGAACAAGTATGGTGAAAGAATACAACCCTGGCATACCTTTGATAATTTTAGACCATTCAGTGTCTTCTTGTTCCTCTTTCTTGGTCTATGTACAGGTTTCTTATGAGCACAATGAAGTGTTCTAGAATATTCATTCTCTGCAATATTGTTCATAACTTGCCATGATCCACACAGTTAAAAGTCTTCGTATAGTCAATAAAGTACAATTAACATCTTTCTTGTATTCTCTCTTCAGAGTTTCATAAGTTTGTTGAAAGATTTCAATTTGTCTTCCACCAATTCCTATTGCCTTATTCTTTGCCAATGACTTCAATGCACCTTGGACTTCTTCCTTCAGGACCATAGGCTTTTGATCATATGCTACCTCTTGAAATGGTTGAATATTGATCATTTATTTTTGGTACAGTGACTCCGCATATTCCTTCCATTTTCATTTTATGCCATCTACATCATTCAATATTTTGTCCATAGAATCCTTCAGTACAGCAAGTCGATGTTTGAATTTTTTTTTCAGTTCCCTCAGCTTGAGAAATGCTAAATGTGTTCTTTCCTTTTGGTTTTCTAACTCCAGCTCTTTGCATAGTTCATTATAATATTTGACTTTGTCTTCTCTATCTGACCTTTGAAATTTTCTGTTCTGCTCTTTTACCTCCTCATTTCTTCCATTTGTTTTAGCATCTCTATGCTGTTTAGCAAGATTAACAGTCTATTCTGACATCCATTTTGGTCTGTTCCTTCTTTCCTGTCTTTTTAATGACCTTTTGATTTTTCCTGTATGATATTCTCAGGGTCATTCCACAACCCTAGTGGTCATTGGTCATTAATGTCTAATACATTATATAAATTCTTCAGACAGTCCCTATTCAGGTGGTGTCAAATTAGGCTCTTATGGACTTGTTAAAATGTTCTTTATCTTCAGCCTGAACGTGTGTATGTACAATTGGTTGACTGAACCACAGTTGACTCCTTGTCTGGCTTTGGCTGATGATACAGAGCTTTTCCACCATCTTTTCTCACAGATGTGTATTCCATCTAGTGAGGTCCATGTGAGTTGCATATAAGTCCATTTGTATAGGTCCATGTGTATAATTTTTTTTTTAATTTTGTTTTATTGGGAATTATGTGATAGTTTACATGGGAGAACATTAGCTTTACATTCATCCTATCGTATATTGTTTCATTACAATGGTTAAAATCCCCTCCATGCATCATCAACCAACCAAAGGTTATACCCTGCAAGCCTGCCCCCGGTTGTCAGCACACAGCCCCTCTCCCTCTCTGGGTCTAAAGTTCCCAGCCGCTCCATCTCTCCGTGTCATCATCTCTGCCTCCATCTCTGGCATTAGAGGTTCTCTGGGTAGGATGCTGCACTCCACTCTTCTCCCTTGATGGTCCCAGAGACCCCCGCTCCTGGACTGCAAAGTCAATCACTCCCCTCCTTTTGCTACAAAATGTCTACCTTTACATTTCCAGTGCTCACAATCAGTCCCAATAACAATTATTCACTATTGTACCACAAGACACCTATCCGCATCTCCTCCCCACCCAGACAGACTGGAACTACTCAGTGGAGAGTCTACCTTCCTCTTCATCCTCTGGATCTAGGTTCCCTCTTGAAAGATTGTAAGCAGTCACTTCTTGCCTTTGTAGCCCCTCCCCCCCTATTTTGGGTAACCAATGTCCAAGTTGCCCATCCCTGTCTGTGTATGGAGGGGGTGGGAATGATTCTTGCTGTAAAGATTTGTTTCCTCTTTTGATCTACTGCATCCATAGGTGTAGGTCAAGTTCATTAAATTGTTATGAGATTACTATTTTTCCTCTTCTTTCTTCTAGTTGAGCTCTGATCATCCAGTCATTGAAGCCAGGTCAAGTGGGTATATTATCTACAAGTGTTGGTGTTCTTATGCATATGCCTTCTCTTCTTATCAGCTGAACACTTCACTCTCCACTCTAGTCGTCTATGGCTATGTCGCTTACTATGGGCCCAAGAGTTCCCAGGTCTTACAACACTGCTGGCCAACCAGGTCTCCACCTGAGTTAACAGAAGTCAATTGAATGTGGTAGGGCTTAGCTTGCTGCTTCATTGCTGTTTTTCCCTCAGTTCCCCTTATCAGTGACGAACGTGGTCACCAATCAGAGCGTGTATTCATATTGAGTCTTAGTCTTGGAAGGGGGTTTGCCTTGAGGGGACCTGACCACTTGGCTTGATGTCTCCTGGGCTAGCAACTAGCTTGTTCTTGTAGTAATCAGTCGGTCTGCGTATATTGTTTTGTATTTTTCCTATTGGTCTTTCTTTCAAAAAGTATGTCTGTTCTTCTGGCTGCTCCAGGCTGGTCTGCTTGTCATTTCAAGTGGAAATTTCCCACCTGAGAAGATTCTGGATGCTGTTTAAGATTCCACCTATGGTCTTATGTAATGCAGAGGGTCCGCAGGAAGCCTCCTTCACTGGGCACATTGTGACCCCATTTTAGGTATTCCAATCAGTTATAAGCAGAGATGAACTTACAAGCTTTCTATGGTGATATTTCTGGCTATTCCTTTCTATCCTCCTCTAATGTTTATTTTATAATTATATGCCAGGGAAACCAACATTCAAAACAGCTAATCATCTTAACAGTATTTTCCCCCTTTTCCCATTCCAACCACGTCTCAATCCCTGTAACCCAGAGGCCTGTTGTTCCAAGGTTGTGCATACATCATTATTTACCTCTGTCCCACTTAGCCCATACAAACTGGCCTAATTGTTTTCCTGTTCACTTTGTTCTTCCATCCCCCTCCTCCTTCTTGTGTAATGCTCCCCTCACTAGCAACCAAACTATCCTGTGTCTATTCCCTACCCTGTGCTCCACCTTCCCCACTCCCCACCCCCCACATCCCGGTAACCAGCAAAAAATCCCTCCCCCTTTAGTATGGATTCTTTTTCTTAGTCCTTTACAATAGTGGTCCTTTGCAGTATCCTTTTGTTACTGTCTAATTTCAGTCAACATAATGTCCTCGATGTTCATCCATGTTATGCAGTGGCTTGCAGCTTCCTTGATGTTCTTCACGCTAGCATAATATTTCATTGTGTGTATGTGTTTGTTTATCCATTCTTCAATTGATGGGCACTTAGGCTGTGTCCATCCTTTTGCTATTGTAAATAGTGTTGCTATGAACCTTGGTGGGCATATATCTACTCATGTTATGGCTCATATTTCTTGTGGGGAAATAACAAGTAGGATCAAAATGTATTTCTATTTCCAACTTTCTGAGGAAGCACCATATTGCTTCCAAAGAGGCTGGATAATTTTGCAATCCTAACAGCAATGCAGGAGTGTCCCAGTCTCTCCACATCTTTTCCAGCATTTATTGTCCTCTACTTTTTTTTTTTTTTAATGTTGTATTGTGAATTATGTGATAGTTTACATGGGAGAACATTAGTTTTACATTCATCCTATTGTATATTGTTTCATTGTCATGGTTACAATCCCCTCCTTGCATCATCAACCAACCAATGGGTATATCATACAAGCCAGCCCCCTCGTGCCCCCCAGCCTCACCCCCAGTCGTCAGCACACAGTCCCTCTCTCTCTCTGGGTCTAGAGTCCCCAGCTGCTCCATCTCTCCACATCATCATCTCTGCTGCCATCTTAGGCATCAATGCTTCTCTGAGTAGGGTCCCACTCTCCGCTCTTCTCCCTTGATGGTCCCAGGGACCTCCAATCCTAGATTGCAAAATTAATCACTCCCCTCCTTGCTACAAAACATCTACCTTTACATTTACAACCCTCACAATCAGTCCTGATAACAATTATTTATTATTGTATCACAAGAGACCTATCAGCATTTCCTTTCATCAGCCCCGCCTAGACAGATTAGATACTACTCAGTGAAGATTCTCTCTTCCTCCATGCCCTCTGGATCTAGGTTCCTTTTTGAAAACTTGTAAGCCAGTCACTTCTTGCCTTTGTAACCCCTCCACTTTGGTTAGCCAATGTCAATGTTGCCCATCCTTGTCTACTCTTTGTATGGAGGGGGTGGGAATGATCCTTGTTGTAAAGATTTGTTCCCTCTTTTGAGTTACTGCATCCATAGGTGTAGGTCAAGTTCATCAAATTGTTTCCGATTACTCTTTTTTTATCTCATCTTTATTCTTCTAGTTGAGCTCTCATCAGCCAGTCATTGAAGCCAGGTTAAGGGTATTATCTGCAAGTGTTGGTGTTCTGGTGCATATGCCCTCTCTTCTTATCAGCTGAACACTTCACTTTCCACTTTAGTCCTCTGTGGCCATGTCATTGACTCTGGGCCAAAGGAGTTTCAAGGTCTGGCCATACTGCTGGCCAACCAGGATTCCACCCGGGTTTACAGGAGTCTATTGAATCAGTCACTTTTCAGCAGTGTGTTATTCAGTTTCCATGTATTTGACTTTATTTATTTGTTCTTCTTATTGTAGATTTCTAATTTGATAGCATTGTGGTCAGAGAAGATGCTTTGTAGTATTTTGATATTTGTAAATTTATCGGGATTTGTTTTGTGGCCTAAGACATGATCTATTCTTGTGAATGTTCCATGTGCACTGGAAAAGAATGTGTATTGTGCTATGTTTGGTTGAATGCTCTGTAAACATCTATGAGGTCCAGTTGGCTGATTGTGTTGTTGAGTTCTTCTGTGTCTTTGTCAAGTTTCTTTCTGGTTGCTCTGTCCATTTTTGAAAATGGTATATTAAAATCACCCACTGTTATTGTATATTTGTCTATTTCTTTCTTCAAATCTTTTTTTTTTTTTGGAGCTCTTTCATTGGGAGCACAGATATTTATTATGGTTATGTCATCTAGTTCAAGTGCCCTTTAATCATGAGATAATGTCCATCTTTATCTATTATGCTGGTTTTTGCCTTCAGGTTTATTTTATCAGAGATTAGTACTGCCACTCCTGTTCGTTTTTCATTTCAATTACCTTGGTATATCTTTTTCCATCCTTTGACTTTTAATCTGTTTTTGTCTTTCTGTGTGAGATGTGTCTCTTGCAGACAGCATATTGAAGGATCTTGTTTTCTTATCCATTCTGCCACCCTCTGTCTCTTAACTGGTGCATTTAATCCATTTACATTCAAAGTAATTATCAATAAGTATGGATTAAATCCTGCCATTATGTTTGTTTTTTTTTGTTGTGTTGATGCTTTTTTTGTTCTGTGTGTCTTCCTTTGCTGAGTTTATGGTTTTTGTGTTCTTTCTTGAGATTTTCCTCATAGTTTTAATGTTTCCATGTTCTTTTTGGATTTTCATTTTCTTGGTATGTTGTGAAGTGTTAATTTTCTTTGAAGTGACTTTATATTCCATTAACTGTTCCCTCCATTTAGTGCAGTCTCTTTTATCCTATAATCTACCTGACCTCTCACCATCTGGATCTCTGTTCCTTTGTTTACCTCCTTTTACATTGTAATTGTTTTCATCATAGACTGAACTCCCAGATTCTCTGAGTTTGTTCTTATAGTTTTGGTCTGTTCTCAACTCTTCCTTCTGTTGCTTTAGTTCTTGGAGGTTCTGCCATGTATGTCAATCTGCAGTTGTTGTCTGTTCTTGCTGGTTCTAAGTCCACAGAACTCCCTTTTGGATGTTTTCTAGTGCAGGGTTGGCTTTGGCAAAATCCCTTAGCTTGCATTTATCCTGGAATGTTTTGATTACACAGTTGTATTTGATGATAGCTTTGCTGGATAAAGTATTCTTGGTTGGCAGGTTTTTTTGTTTGTTTGTTTCTTTTTCTTTCAGGGCTTTATATATGTCTCCCCATTACCTTCTTGCTTGCATGGTTTCTGCTGAGAGATCCGAGCTTAATCTGACTTGCTTTCCTTTGTATGTAACGCTCCTGTTTTCCCTAGCTGCTTTCCAGAATGTCTCCTTCTCTTTGATTTTGGAGAGCTTGATTATGATATGTCTCGGTGATTTTCTTTTTTTAGTCTATCCTTCTTGGGGTTCATTGAGCTTCTTGAATGTTTATTTTTTCACTTTTCAGGATATTAGAGAAGTTTTCTTCCAGCAGTTCTTCAAGTATTCCCTTTTTTGGACTTGTGTGATTCTTTTTGTTCTGGAATGCGGATAATTATTGTTATTCCTCTTCATGTTGTCCAACATGAATCTTAGGCCTTCTTTAAATTTTTTTATCCTTTTTTTCTGTTTGCTCTTCTATCTTAGTGGTATTGAGAAATTTGTCTTGCATCTTACTGGTTCTGTCCTCCATCTTTTCTATTCTATGCCTTTGCCCTTTCAGGCTATTTTTTATTTCTGATATTCTATTATTGATCATTTGTACCTCTTTCTGTAGGTTTTGAATTATTTCCAATGCTGTATCTATCTTAATTGATTCTTCCTGTAACACTTTCCTGACTTCTTCCTTATTTTTCTCAACTCCATTGTAAAGTGTTTTGAAACATTTTATAATCATTTTTCTGAATTCCTTCTCAGGCATTTCCAAGGCCTGCCCTCCTTTAGTGGTTGGTCTATACATTTGAATAATAATAGTATTAACTTGTCTCCCTTGTGGGCATATGAATGTTATCCTATCATAGACAGTAGTATACTTCAACATAAATGTTGTAATGTTCTTTTTGATCATGATTGCTATGGTAGTCCTCTTCAATTTATCATTCTCATAACTTGGTAAAAATGAACATTTTTTTTCCTCCTATGATATAGTTGTTTCATACATATGTTTCAACATATACAAGTATTTTCTGCATATCTTCTACCAATTTTTAAATTAAAAATAATTAAGTAAAATTAAAATTAATAAATTAAATGTTGGCAGTTATAACTAGTGAATAGCAGTGTTTTTCAGAATATTTCAGTAGCAGTACATGGGACTCCTTCACTCAGAAATAGAAAGGATCAGTTCCTGAATGGCAGGTGTCTCCTTTGGTAAGGTTTGCTAGATAATATGATGTCAGGTGTAAACTTGCAGTAAATGAGTCTCTCCCAGAAGGACCTTGCTTATCTGCCTCTGTCTCTGATTCCCACTAGACTCTAATTTTCACTGACTATGTGAACTGACAGGAAAGATTTATTTGGAAATACAGTTTACCCTGCTTTCAGTTATAGCACATGTGTTTCTGTAGTATGTTACAATAATAGAGAATTAAATTGCTTTCTGTAAGGCTTTGAAAGATACAAGATGGAAGTGGGGCTTGTTTTATGATTTTCCTCATCCTGGGTGCCAGGCAGATAGAGTTTATTTGGTCCTCTCACTATGTTATTGGGATCGTTATGTATGGCAGCAGAGCCTTGGTGGCACAATGTTTAAGTGCTCAGCTGGTGTGTTACCACCAGCCTCTCTATGGGAGAAAGTTGTGACATTCTGCTTCTGTAAAGACCACATCATTGGGAACCTTATGGGAGAATGCTATTCTGTCCTATCCTGCCTACAAGTCAGAAATGACTGAGGAGGTTTTGTTGTTTATTTATATATGTTGTTGTCATTGTGTGACATCAATTCTATTTCTACTCATAGTGACTCTGTATAGGATTTACAAGGCTTTAAATCTTTACATATGGTTCTTTGGAGAAGTGCTTGACCACAAGGTCAGTTTGAACAGCAAGGTTGGTGGTTCAAACTAACCAGCTGCTCCTCAGAAACCCTATACCGGGTCGCTATACGTTGGAAATAACTGGAAGGTATGTAACAACAACAACAACTGAAAGCCTTATTTTTCACACTAAGCACTTGTGCATTTGAGCTGTTGACCTTGTGATTAGCATCCCAATGTATAACCCACTATACCAAGTATATATTTTAAGTATTAGGTTGTATTAAGATAAAAATAGGATTCTTGAAAGTGAATTTACATATATACATATACAAACACAATGTAGATATGTAGCCATACTTAATATTTCAGAAATATTTTCTCCTTTTCCTCAGGGATCAGTGACTAGGATCACAAAATAAAATGAAAATGCTCAAATATGTCACATTCAAAAGAGAACTGAATTCAGCTGGTACCCGACACCTCATAAGGGAGTTTTAAGAAGTACAAAATGAGTCCCTGCAGTATGAAAATTTAGAGTTCTCTGAAAAACTCATGACTTCCCAGGGAGAGGCAGCACTCAATTTCAAAGGCTAATAGCAACCAAGTAAACAATAGTATGTAACAAAACCACTGCAGTTGTGTTCATACTTAAGTACAAACTCTCATTTTCTACAATCGCTCCTCACTGTCCTTACATCAGAAGAAGACCGAAGGAATGAAAGCGCTGACTTTGTTCTCTTGTTGTTTTATACTGACATACATTGGACATTAATAATTGAAAGTGATTAAAAAACTACAAAACCTTCCAGCAATGTTATAAAGGACAGGAAAAGGAGGTTCAGCAGATCAGAGGGTCTATGTTCTCTGTATTATACTTCTTAACAAATTCTATTTGTCTGGTCTACTTCTTCTTTTGAGGCTAGTTGTTATGATACATTTTGGTCTTTGGCTAGGACTCGCCACAAATGGCCAAACACAGAAGCTCTGTTTCTCTAACCTGGGAATGCTGCCTTCTGAGCAAAGAACAAGATGAGGAAATCATCCATTTGACTTAGACATTTCTTTCTGCTCCTACAGAGTAGAAAGAGAAACAGTGGTCTCACTGAGCACAAGTAAAACCACTACCCTTCTTTATGAAACCACTAAGTTGCTCCCCATTTCACTATTACATCAATAAAATCCAGTGTCATCTTTATTACAGCTCACAACTCTTGTGTATTTTAGGTATGATGTATACATGTGAGCCATGCATGTATGTGTGTATATGCGTGTTTGTGTATCTGCTCTTTGGTCTCTCTAAGATTTGGTTCCAATGAATGCCTAAATGCCCCAGTGTTATAAAGGTGGTCAGAGTCAGATTGTCCAATAAGCATAGGTTTACTTGTGCATTCTTACTAAATTTGTATTGAACAATTTCACTTTTTTTTTTTTTTCTTAAACTACATTAAAGATTCTGCTTCTAGGTATAACTGTCCTCTGTCTCTCTCCCAAATACACACCATCTTCCTATGGAATAAAAGTCTCTTTTTAAATTTATAATCCCTGACAGGGACAGAGAACCCAGTAAGCAAGGCTCCTGAAAAACCTAGCCATGGGTAGCATCACTTCACAGTGGTATGGAAGATTCCTTGGTTGAAAAGCTTCAGGAAGACAAACTTAATGATAAACAAACCTTTAAGACACTTTCCTAAAGAAACCATACTTGGTTCTTGTTGCAGGTTTCTGGTAGACTGATCAGACCTTATTTTGGTACTGAAAAGTGAGTCTGGTTATTTTACTGGGTATCATTTAAATCTTTGTTTTTAACTGCACTTTTTATAAAGATCTCTTTTATATAACTTAAATAATCATGTTAAAATACACTAGTGTTCTTTCCCAAGACTGTCATTGCAATATATTTTTCAGTTTGCACAAACTTTTCTGTATAATTCACTTTAAAACAATACAGTATATGGTCTAATCGTTTGTTTGTTTGTTTGTTTTGTTTGGTTGGTTTTTTTAAAAAGCTTTTGGACTGAAATGTTCCTCAGAGCCTTACACTCGTTTTGAGCTTTACATTGGGAGACTCTGAAGGTATAACTACCATCCAGAAAGTTCTTTGCAACTCCAGTATTGAATGTTAAGATGGACAGTAAAACTATTGACTGTAAGGTACCTGGGAGCCCTGGGTGGTACATACAATTAAGCACTTGACTACTAGCTCAAAGTTTGATGGTTTGGACCCATCCAGAGGCGCCTTGAAAGACTGGCCGGTGATCTGCTTCTGAAAGGTCCCATCCAGAGGCGCCTCAGTTCTCTTGTGTACGCGGGGGGTTGACACAAGGCTAAATGAACTCAGTGACAACTAACAATAACCAGGTCACTGGCTCCTTAGTGTTTCTTAGGGCTCAGATGATTGTTCCTTCAAAGAATCTTTTAACATTTGCTAAAAAATTGTGAGTTCCTTTCTTCAGGGCACTAATGTATAAGCGTGGCTACAGACAAATTGTGGAAAAACTCCATTATCTTTTAACTCCTTTTTTTCCCACGAACTTTTGGAAGCTTCCTTGTATAATTTAATGATATGCTGAGAATGTATGCAGGCATACCTCATGTTATTGCACTTTGCAAATACCGCATTTTTTACGGATTGAAGGTTTATAGTATTCTAGCCTGGGGTGAGTCTACCAGTGTCATTGTTCTCGCAGAGTGTGCTCCCTTCATGTCTGTGTCTCAGTTTGATCATTGTTAAAATATTCACAATGCTATGGTAGCATACCAGGAGCTCTGGTAGCATAGTGGTTATGAATTGGGCTGTGAACCTTAAGGTCAGCAGCTCGAAACTACCAGCTGTTCCTCAGGAGAAAGATGAGGCTTTCTGCTCCCATAAAAGATTTACAGCCTCCAAAATCCTATACAGGTCACTGACAGCACTTAACAACAACAACAAGTAAACAGTATCACATAAATTCCTGTGAGATTATTCTAGTTAGTAAACACAAATAAACCCTTGCTTGCCTTGTTAATATGACCCCTGGAGGTGGTCATTAACTAGGAGAGACAGTGTTTAAATGTCTTGAAAATCTAAATACAGGTCAAGGCAGTTTTGTTCTCATCAGTATCCCAGAATGGTTTCAAAGGTGCAAGTTGCTTCAGTTGGAATTCTTCCACAAGTAAACTTTGAGTAAAGAATTTCAGTACATATTGTTTATTTGGGAAATGATTCCAGAAAACTCAGTTAAGATAGCATGAAAATAAAACAGGGAAAGAAAGGCACTGAAAGGGGATCTAGTGCTCAGATTACCCTGGGAGAAACTGATAGTTATTCCTGATGCTGAACAGTGGAAGACAGCATTTGCTTTAGAGTTATCCAACCCAAAAGTAAATGAAGCTGGGAGATTTATAGGTTAGGTTATCATTCTGGGGATGAGAGGTAATTGATGTCTGTTCTGGGGTTGAGAGGCAGTTGGAGGCACACTAATTCTCAGGATGTCCTACCTACCTAAAGAGGTTAGAAAGAACAGACACCAGTGTCCAAAGAAAAGATCCAATCAAATACATTCAGATCCTGGAAGCTTGAAATTAGAAGTTGGCCCTACTTCTAATTTCCAAAAGGATTTGGAAGTACTTCAAATCATTCACTGGTTAACTGAAATGATGACAGAGTCCATATATGTTTTTGGAAATATGGAATATTAGATAATAACTTATAAGCAGAAATCTTACTCTGGTTTTATTTTTTTTTAATCTCCATGTGGATGGGCTCTTCATTTGTCTTGTATACAAGTGTACCTTGTTATATTGTACTTCCCTTAATTGTACCTTGCAGATGTTACATTTTTTACAAATTAAAGGTTTGTGGCAACCTGTCATCTAGCAAGTCTATTTGTTCCATTTTCCCAACAGCATATGCTTATTTCCTATCTCTTTGTCATAGTTTGGTAATTCTCACAATATTTTAAACTGTTTCAAAATGCTGTTGCACATTTAATAGACTACAGTATGGTATAAAAATAACTGTTATATTCTTTGGGAAACAAAAAAAATCTATGTGACTCTCTTTATTGCGATATTAACTTTATTATAGTGGTCTGAAACTGAATCTGCAGTATCTCTGGGTCATGTCTATAATGCTTTAGTTCTTAAACAAGACACAATTTTGAACTTTTAATAGAAAACTCTGGTAGAATTAAATTAGTTAGTGATATCTACTTTAATAAATTATACTAAGCAAATGATAAAATGTAGGCCAAAGGATAGGTAAAGATATATTTCTAGCATTATTAATTTAGGAAGGAGAAGAAATGGATCCCTGGATGGCATGATGGATACTTAGAAAGCTACAGATTGGCAGTTCAAACCCACCCAGGTATCTAGGAAGAAAGCCCTAGTTATCTATACAAAAAGTCACGTCATGAAAACCATGTGGAACACAGTTGAACTCTGAAATGCATGGGATTGTTGTGAGTCAAAATTGACTCAATGGCAACTGTGTGTGTGTGTGTTGCTGCATAATCTTTGACGGTGGTATCTCTGGGGGGTAAAGATATAAGGCTATTTAGGATTGCTGCTTTATTAAATGAGATTTAATAAAGGACATTCTTTCAAGTGTCCTTTCAGAAGCCATCTAAATGCCTCTTCATCCTTACTCCAGTAAAATAGAAGATGGGTTAAAAGTGTGGAATTATATATTTGTCATTAATTTTCCCTTTAAAAAATGTAACATTCACTTTTTCTTTCATCTGTAAAATTGAAGCAGAAATTATCTCATTGTTTTTATTAAAAACAGTATTGGGATTTATGAATGGAGAAATTAAAATGAAATTGTGTGTGACTAGCAATGGAAACAGCACTGTTTATAAATGATGATTTGGTTGTTGTTATTGCTGGGTACACTCAAGTCAGTTACAACTCATAGCAATCCTATGCACAACAGAACAGATACTGCCCAGTCCTGCACCATCCTCACAATTACTGTTATATTTGAGTCAATTATTGAAACTGAGTTGAGCCAGTACATATGGTTAGAGGTCTTCCTGGTTTTCACTGGCCTTCCACTTTACCAAGCACGATGTCCTTCTCCAGGGATCTGATAATATGTCCAAAATACAAGAGACAAAATCTCACCATCCTAGCTTCTAAGGAGCATTCAGGCTTCCAAGACAGATTTTGTTTGTCTGGCATTCCATGGTACTTTTAATATTCTTCTCTAGTACCACAATTCAAATGTATCAGTTGTTTGGTGATCTTCCTTATTCATTTTTCAACTTTCACATGCATATGTTGTTGTTGTGATTCTGTTCCAACTCATACTGACCCTGTATAAGGTTTCCACGGAGAAGCAGGTGGGTTTGAACTACCGACCTTGCTGTTAACAGTCCAGTGTTTATCCTACAGAATGAAACCAGGATTCCTTATGTGGTGACTGAAAATATTATAGCTTGGGTCAGGCACACCTTAGTCTTCAAACTGCTATTTTTACTTTTCAACACTCTAAGAGAACTTCCGCAGAAGATTTGCCTAACACAGTTTGTCATTTGATATTTTGAATATTTTGAATATTCTATAAACATTTATTTTGGATCCAAGCAAACCAGTATATGACGCTTCAATCTTTTCTCCTTTTATCATGATTTTTTTTTTTTAGTCTAGTTGTGAGGAGTTTTACTTTCTTTACATTGAGGTGTAATCAATCCTGGAGACTGTGTATTTCATCCTCATCAATAAATATTTTAAGTCCTCTTTGCTTTCAGCAAGCAAGCTTGTATCATCTGCATATCACACATTGTTAATAATCTCTCAAATCATGATGCCATGTTCTTCTTCATATAATGTGATTTCTTAGATTATTTGCTCATCATGTTGTTATTAGGTG
The DNA here is from genome assembly GCF_000296735.1 of Chrysochloris asiatica. Classification (NCBI taxonomy): domain Eukaryota; kingdom Metazoa; phylum Chordata; class Mammalia; order Afrosoricida; family Chrysochloridae; genus Chrysochloris; species Chrysochloris asiatica. The sequence goes on from NW_006408586.1 coordinate 10,278,843, forward strand.
CTATCAAGTTGGTACCAACTCAGCGAACCTATGCACAAAAGAGCAACTGCTCAGTCATGGTCCAACCTTACAATTATTGCCATGCTTGAGCCCATTAAGGCTGTCATATTGTCAATCCATCTCGCTGAGGATCTTCATCTTTGTGTCTGACCCACCACCTTAGCAAACATGATATCTTTCTCCAGTGACTGGTCCCTCCTGACAATGTGTCCAAATATAAGAGACGAAGTTTGGCCATCCTGGCCTCCAAAGGGCATTCTGACTGCACTTCTTCCAACAC
>NW_006408586.1:10281566-10288757 GCF_000296735.1 Chrysochloris asiatica
TGATTTTCAATGAATGTTTACAGCTGTTTCTCTTCATTTTGGGTTGTGCCCCATCAGCAAATGCACGTCCTGCGGGCTTTTCTCCACGAGCTTTACTCCATTCTCGTTGTCATGGTCAACTCTGCTTTGAGGAGGCCGTTCTTATCCAGTCGCATTTTGAGTGCCTTTTAACCTAATGGGCTCATTTTCCGGCACGATATCTGAAAGTGTTTCTCTGCTATTCATAAGGTTTTTAGTGACTAAAGATTCAGAAGTAGTTCATCACTCTTTCTTCCTAGTCTGTCTTTGTCTGGAAGCTCATCTGAAACCTGTCCACCATGAGTGACCCTGCTGGTTATTTAAAATACCGGTGGCATGGCTTTCAGAATCACAGCAACACACAGCCACCACAGTATGACCAACGCTACCTTATAAGCATATGGATAGCATCCTATCATAGGTAGCACTAGTCTTTAAGATAGATTTTGAATTGTTAGTTTGACACTTCCTCTTCACTTTGTTTTTCCAGGCATGGTAAACCCCGTGATTGACTTAATATGACCAATACCTGTCAATTTTACCTCACTGATATTTATGATATCCATCATTATGCACTCCATTTTATTTCTAACAACTTCCAATTTCCTAGATAAATATTTCATGTGTTAGCATAATAGTTATATGTGGAGCTGCTATCCACAAGGTTATCAGTTTGAATCTACCAGAAACACTCCATATGAGAAATATATGAGACTTTCTGTCCTATAAAGATTTACAGCCTCAGAAACTCCATACAGTCTCGCAATGCATAGGAACCAACTTAACTACACAACATCACCATGTTCTTGTTATTAATAGATGTTTCAGAGATTTCTTCTCATTTTGAGTTGTACCCATCAAAAAATGAAGGTCCTGGAAGCTTTGCTCCATTCACTTCATTAAGGTCAAGTCTACTTTGAGGAGACATCTCTTCCCGAGTCATATTTTGTATGCTTTACAACCTGAGGGGCTCATCTTCTGACACTATATCTGACATGGTACTACTGCTATTACAAGGTTTTCAGAGGCTAATCATTCAGATGTTGTCAGTCTCTCCTTCTCCCTCCTCTGTCCTAATCTAGAAGCTACTCTTAAACTGTGTACCATAGGTGACATGTAGGTATTTTAAAAATGCACTTGAGGTCATCGTGAGTCATAGTCAGCTTAAGGATAAATCGCAACATCATCTAGCTGAAATGTTGACAGTTTGAACCAACACAGCAGTGTCTCTGAAGGCAAACGTGGCTATCTGCTTCTAAAAGGTTATAGTCTTGAAAACCCTGTGAAGCAGTTCTACTCTGCATTCATGGAGTGTCTATGAATTAGAATCAACTCAATGGTAACCAATAAAAGCAACATACATGAGTGTGCATGTGTGTACTAAGGGCTTCAGAAATTATGGAAAAACTCCATTATCTTTTAATTCAATGTTTTCACAAACTTTTGAAAGCCTCCTCATATATACATAAAACATAATACATTTATTTGATAATGTATATACATATAGAGTCCTAGTGTTGGACTTGTAGTTTAAGCACTGGACTATTAACCACAAGGTTGGTGGTTCAAACCCACTAGCTACTCCTCAGCAACCCTGTACAGGATTGCTATAAACTGGATTATACTTCCCAACAACAACATATACATAAAAATATGTCTTCTTATGTTGGTTGTTTGAAATGTAATAGAATCGATTTTCTATTTTATCTGTTTTCTTCCTTTAAATATAAGCTATGGAAATGCAATTTTTCTCACTGGTATAGGCATTCTGATTAATTATATAGTTTAAATAATTTGTGTTAAAATTTCTGAAAATGTTTAATCCATTGTATTTTTGAAACACTATTCCTATTTTAAAAATTATAAGTATAGTATTTTTCTCAATATTGCACATCTCCTATCTATATTTGAGTTAAAGATGTGTTGATTTCAGCCAAAATCACCAGAAAATCAATACTAACTGTTCAGATGTCAGTTTTGCAGCAACCACCCACCCTCGGGAGAGTTTGATATCAATGTTATTAGTCATTTCCTTAAATGAACATTGGGTTGCAATTTGTAGTCCATAAGGGCCTTTTAATTTGGCTTCAAAAAGTTAGTTTGAACATATGTTATTTTGTTAAATTATAGATGTTAACTGAATAAATTCTTTGGTTGAATGTTTTCTTTCTACAATCACTTGATTGCTTCCTGTAAAACCCTGCTGATTTCCATGGAATGTGTTCGTCAATTTTTCTCACAATTTTCCTTCTTTGCCTGTCATACTTGTGGTTAATTCTGTCACTATAAGCTTTATTTAATGAGGTTTTATAATAAGGACATGATACTTCCTTATTCAAAATTTGCATTGTGAGTGTATTTTTTTTTCTTATCTAATTCCATGACACAACATTTCACTGGAAATTAATGTGACTAACCTAACGTACATCCCCACCTGGGTGCTATGAATATGATATACTAATGTTACTGAAATACTCATTCTACATGTAGCCATTTTTAAAACTTACACTTTGTTCAGAACCCAGTATCTATTCTTGTTGTTGTAGTTTTTAAGTGCTGTCAAGTCGATCCTGACCCATAGCAACCTTGTATAGGGTTTCTGAGGAGCACCTGGCAAGCTTGAACCGCTGACATGTGGTTCAAACCGACTCTGCTGTCCAGCACGTCACTTATTAATAAAGTTAATGAAGAATAACATATATCATACTTTAGTCATCCAGGAAAGCCAGATATAAAAATGTATCTATAAATACATATATGAAGACCAACTTCGAGTCTCTTTAGAATGTAACAGAGGCAAGGAAAAATTCAATCTTATTTCAAGAAAGGACTGCCAGCCTTCTCAAACCTCAAATTTGCTTTGCCTCTAGCATTTCTCTCTCCCTCTTTTTTTTTTTTGTCTTCTTTTGGTCCTAGCTAGGTGCATTTTGAAGGAAATTTAACGTGAAAAGCATGTTTCTAAAGCTAAGCCACAAACTGTACAATGTGAATATAATGATCTTTGACTTACTGTTTTTCAATTCCTCAAGAAAACTGAGAGATGAGACCAGTTACAGGTTATAATGCCTATATAATAGCTGCATGCAAAAATATTCAAAATCATTCAAGTTCATACAATTATTTTAATCATGTATCAATTCTGGCAATGTTTACAGCTTTTTTATTTTTTCATTTTTTTTAATATAAATAATGTTAGTGGGATTATTTTACATCTCATAAAAGAATGAAATGCACCTATTTCAATTGTACAACTCAGTAATTTGCAGTAACTTAAGCAAGTGATACAGTTATTACTATAAATTAGTTTTAGAACATTTTAATTCCCCAATAAGTAATAATGATGAAGCCATCAGTTTGATTTTAACATTCCTTTCTTTGTTTTCGCAAATTCTACTTTATTAGTCGTTATATTTAATTTAGTTCTACATAAATAAAGCTCAACACCAAGTGACTTAAGTTTAGTTTACAAGCTTGGAAATGAATGTTAAGAATCTTTCCACACTTTAGATAAAATATAATGTCTCCTCTATAAAACTGATGTCTACACAGCTGTATTTGAGGACTTTTGTTCTGTGTAGACTAATGGCAATTTTTTGTTAGCTATTGAGGTAAGGAATTAGAAGTATAGCAGCCTAAATACAGACATTGAAATGAGAGCCAAAGTTTTAAAATAAATAAGTAAGACTATACTTGCATCTCCATCATTTTCTTTTTAGTTTCACTTATGCAATCCAAAAATGGAACAACTCAAGGCTATTTTTTTCTAATGTGCTAAAATTTTTATGGTGCGTGTAAAAATTAATCAGCTCCAGTTCTCAAAATTCTAAGGTCAATTACATGAAGTTTACATAATTGCAAAAATATGTATTGATGTATTTTCCTTATGTAGATGGGCTTGGGAACTAGAAATAGTCTAAAAAAGACATTTGACAAAATTCTTTAGGTAAATTAACCTTGTACCTGAAACTAAAGAAGGTCAAGCCACAGGCATTATGTTAATGAAGCAGTAGGTAGCCTGCCTCTGCATTTTCAAAGTTTTCTGTATGGATCTTAAAAATTTTTGTTTGTGGAGAATAAAGGTATTTATTGCAGTTAAATGTTGCATTGGGAGATATGGAGAGAAGTTAAAGTGAATTTATTTACTTGGGACAAAAAGAGGTTTGGAAGTATCAGTAAGTGTAAGCATAAACAATGCAGATTTCACATGCCAGAATAGAAGTTTTTCAGGCTTGATTGCTTCTGTAAGTCTCTGCTGCTGTGCATTTTGTTTATACAAATATGCAAATACATCCAAATTAGCATATCCCCCACCTGCAAGCTTCAAACAGTTTGACTAGAAAAAAAAATAAACTCAACCTCATTTCTCAGTGACTTGTTTGTTAAATTTTAATTGGAATTTAACAATGGGGTTGAAATGCTTTCTTGAAATGTAGAGTAAATATTAGGATTTGTATGTTGTTGTTGTTAAGTGCCATCAAGTCAGTTCCAACTCATAACTGCCCTGAATATGGTTTCCAAGTTGTTGCTGATGGATTTGAACTGCCAGTCTTGTGGATAGTTGTTGTTGTTGTTGTTAAGTGCCGTCGAGTCGGTTCCGACCCATAGCGACCCTGTACAGGGTTTCCGAGGGTGTAAATCTTTACGGGAGTAGAAAACCTGATCTTTCTCCCGTGGAGCAGCTGGTAGTTTCGAACCACTGACCTTAAGGTTTGAGTAGTCCTATGTTTATCCTAAGGCACCACACCAAGACTCCAAGGTTTATATAGAAATTATTTAATTCAGTGAATTTATATAACCAGATGGGAAGTCACCAGCTTGCATAGGTAAAAACATGTTGATTTTGTGGATAAGTCCCAGACAGATATGGATACACGGAAAGAAACAAAGAATATTACAATAAAATCATTAATTGGTTGAGGTCCCAAAAGGAAGTGTTAAAGAAGTAGAGAAAGACTTTTATTGGATACAATGCTTACATATGATTTGGTGGGCTATAAAGATTTATAGTTATAAATATTTTATATCATATATATGCTATAAATCATATTTTAGATAAGACTTGGTGGGATATAAAGATTTATGGAATCCTGGTGTGGCACTGTGGGTTAATGTGCTGGATGGGAAAGTCGGTTTGAATTGCAAGGTCAGCAGTTCAAGAAAACCAGCACTCCTTGGGAATTATATACAGGGTCCCTATAGGTCAGAACTGACTCAACAGCACTTAAAAACAACAAAAACAAAGATTTATAGTCATAATCACAGGTTGCTTACAATGTGAACTTATCTAGAAGAAGTTACAAAAATATTTTTTTGATATAAAAGATTTCTTGAGTTAAATATGGTGATAACAGTTAACACTAAGGCTTCTTTCTTAGAAACTCTACTCAGTTGAAACTTTAGTTGCCTGGGAAACTTAGAAAATGAGTTGGCTACCCAAGGTTTCTTCTTCAGACTTTATATCTATAAACCTTATCTTGAAATAAAGAAGCTTTGGTAGCATAGTGGATTACAAGCTGAGCTGCTAACCTCAAGGTCAGTAATTCAAATCTGCCAGCCATTCCTCTGGAGAAAAATGAGGCTTTCTTCTCTTGTAAAGATTTACAGCTTCAGAAACACTATGCAGGGTTTAGTGTCGAAACTGATTCCATGGCACCTAACCACCACCACCATCATGAAACGAATGATCCATAAATCCATCTTATCCAGATGTATCTGTGTCAAAACTCTTCCTTAGGATATAGCGTTCCTTTCATAACCTGGTTGCACCATTATTGTTGTTGTTCTTAAGTTCTGTCGAGCCAGTTTCTACTCATAGAGACCTTCTATAGGGTTTCTAAGGAATGGCTGGTGAGTTTGTACCACCGAACTTATGGTTGGTTCAAACCAAGCTTGCAGTCCAGTGTTTCACCCCACAGTGCCACACCAGGACTCCACCATACAGAAAATTGTTTCTGGCACACAGACATGTTGTGAGAAGCATTGTGGTTACCCTGATACTGCCTCAATTCCTCTTGATTATGAGATCACCGAAGAGTGCTTACTGACAAATGCTCAAGAAATCCAATGTGTATTCATTTTAGGGAGAGTGAGGTTTAATTTATTCTATTTTGAAAAATCAAGTGTACAACCCAGTAGACATGGGAAGATGTACCGCATGGCTGGCTCACAAAGAGTTTAATTCCTCTGCATTGAGAGTCCCTCCTCCAGTTAGTATGGCGTTCACAGTCTAGCCCATGGCCTTAATGACTATATTCTTATTTGAAGTTCCTAGTCCTAGAACAGATTTATTTCCCCTCTCCCCCAATTCATCCTGCTCACATACCCCTGTATATGCATCAAAAACATATATCTGGTCTAGCAATCTCTTGTACCCTTTATTACTGAAGATGGACCATCTTGAGACTTTCTCACAAAGTGAGAAACCAGTTTACTTTATCAAGGATTGAATTAAATTCAGTAATTCAATTTGGTCAAAAAACACTTTATGAATTTCTTTTTACTTACTTTAGTTCTGGTCTGAAATTTGATCCACTTTTGTTCAGGCTTGATATTGTATGGTCTCCCTTTCCTGCCATCACATTTCCAGTACCCACTTTCAAGAGTAAGATATGCTATACAAAGCAATTTTTTCACTTGTTGGGAGACTTGAGCTATTAAAATCCAATGTGTAGGTCAAAGCAAATATTGTATATATTGTATCTAGGAAAACATACCTAAGGATAACTTGGATGGAATTAGAATTTGCACTTATTGCTACTCTCAAAGCCAAGATTTATCTTCTGGAAATTTGAAGATATTGATAAATTTTATGAAGTTAGGACACTTTCAAACTACCTTTGGTTCTCCAGGAGGGACAATTGACTAGTCATATCCTTTCTATATGATTTTTGTGTATTATCTCTGGTATATGATTTTCTAAAATTAGGTTCTGGCATAGTCTTATAAGTGTGAAGCATTTATATCAGGAATAAAGTAAAGATATTATATTTAAGAACAATATGTTGTTATTGTTAGGTGCCATCGAGTCAGTACCAACTCATAGCGACCTTATGCACAGCAGAAGAAAATACTGCCCGATCCTGGGCCAACCTCACTACTGTTGCCACACTTGTGTCCATCAATGCTGTCACTTGGCCAATCCATCTCATTTGGGGGGTCTTCCTCTTTTTCTCT
>NW_006408586.1:10288857-10290177 GCF_000296735.1 Chrysochloris asiatica
TTGTTTATTGGTCCAGTGGTGAGGCTTTTTGTTTTGTTTACATTGAGATGCAATCCATACCAAAGGCTATGGTCTTTGATCTTCATCAGTAAGTATTTTAAATCCTCTTCACTTTCATTAAGCAAGATTGCATTACCTGCATGTTGCATGTTGTTAATGAGTTTTCCTCCAAGCCTGATGCCACGTTTTTCTTCATATAACCCAGCTTCTCAGATTATTTGCTCAGCATACAGGTTGAATGTTGTTGTTGTTGTTAAGTGCCGTGGAGTCGGTTCCGACCCATAGCGACCCTGTACAGGGTTTCCGAGGCTGTACATCTTTACGGGAGCAGAACGCCTCATCTTTCTCCCGCGGAGCGGCTGATAGTTTCGAACTGCTGGCCTTAAGGTTCGCAGCCCAATTTGTAACCACTACACTACCAGAGCTTCTTACAGGTTGAATAGGTATGGTGAATGGTGAAAGAATACAGCCCTGTCACAAACCTTTCTTACTTTTAAACCATTCAGTGTTCCCATGTTTTGTTCCAGCAACTGTCTCTTGGTCCGTTTCTATATTACCTTTAGCAAAACTTTACTCGCATGAAATATCGAGGAGATTGTCCCGTGTTTTCCACTTTCTGTTGGTTCACCTCTCTTTGGAACGGGCACAGATATGGATTTCTTCCAATCAATCGGTCAGATAGTTGTCTTCCAAATTTCTTGGCAGAGATGAGTGAATGCCTCCTGTGCCGCCTCACTTTCTTGAATGATTTCAAATTTTATTCCATCAACTCCTCATGCCTTGTTCTTTGCCAATTCCTTCTATGCACTTTGGACTTCCTCCCTAAGTATCATTGGCTCTTGATCATATGCTACCTCTTGAAATGGTTGAACATTAACCATTTCCTTTCGTTACAGTGACTGTGTATTCCTTCCATCGACTCTTGATGCTTTTTGCATCATTCAATATATATGCCCAAAGACTCTTTCAATAATGAAAGTCGAGGCTTGAATTTTTTCTACAGCTCCCCCAGCTTGAGAAATGCTGAGCGTGTTCTTCTTTTTTGGTTTTCTAATTCCAGATCTTTGCACATTTTATTGTAATATTTGGCTTTATCTTCTTGAGCTGATCTTTGAAAATTTCTGTTCATCTCTTGGACGTCTTCATTTGTTCCATTTGCTTTAACATCTCTACACTGGAGAGTAACTTTCAGAGTGTCTTCTGACCTCCATTTTGACATTTTCCTTCTTTCTTGTCTTCTCAATGACTTTTGGCTTTCTTCATGTATGATGTTCTTGATGTCATCTCACAACTCTTCTGGTCTTTGGTCTTTAGTGTCTA
>NW_006408586.1:10298620-10362514 GCF_000296735.1 Chrysochloris asiatica
AAAATGGATCTGTTGGTTCTTTTGGCAGCCCATGGCACTTTCAATATTCTCCTCCAACACCATAACTCAAAAGCATCAATTCATCTATGGTCTACCTTATTCACTGTCCAGCTTTCACATTCATATGAGGTTATTGAAAATATCAGGGCTTGGGTCAGATGCACCTTAGTCCTCAAGCTGACATGTTTGCTCTTCAACACTTTAAAAAAAAGGTCTTGTGCAGCAGATTTGCTTAATGTAATACCTCGTTTGATTTCTTGACTGCTGCTTCCGTGAATGTTGATAGTTGTTCCAAAAAGAATGAAGTCCTTGGCAACGTCAATCTTTTCTCCGTTGATAAGAATGTTGTTTATTGGTCCAGTGGTGAGGATTTTTGTTTTCTTTACATTGAGATGTAATCTATACTGAAGGCTGTGGTCTTTGATCTTCATCAGTAAATATTTTAAGTCTTCTTCACTTTCAGTAAGCAAGGTTTTATCATCTGAATATCACAGGTTGTTAATGTATAACCAAATATATCTGTGTAGAGTTTTTGAAGAACATTTCATGTCTCATATGTAATTAATTAAAAAAATGGCCTATTGTTTTGTGTTTGTCAAGTCTATTACAACTCATAGTGATCCTGTATAGCATTTCCAAGGTACAGCTGGTGGGTTTGAACTGCCAACCTTGTAGTTTGTATACCAGTGTTTATCCTGTAGTGCCACATCAAGAATGACCTGTTGTTGTTGTTAAGTGCCGTTGGGATGTTTCCAACCCATAGTGACCCTGTATACGATTTCAGAGGAGCAGGTGATGAGCTTGAACTGCCGACCTTGCAGTTCAAATGACTGCAGTCCAGCATATTAACACACAGTGCCACACTAGGACTCCATGAACGACTTAGAGGTAGTTTAATTTTATTTGTCTCATATTAAAATGCAATACAATCTTCCAGCTGCATCATAATACTTAGGTAAAGAAAGACTATTAGGAAGAAAATCACACATTAACTCAATATGCACACAAAAATATTTTAACTGGCTGAACTGTCAGTCTCATAGCCATGTGAAAGTCTGTACTGTGTCCTCCAATATGCGTACCTTCCATTCTAATGAACAATAGAAAATCATATGCCTGCACCCTGTCAAAAGTAAAAACCTCATGAGATCTAGAAAAATAAGGCAATCTCATTGAATTCCAGCTGTCACAGGTTTCACTGTATATATCACAATATAAGATGTTCTAGAATTGAACTCATTAGACAGAAACTGCAGATTTATGGATGGTATTCAAGGCCTTCAAAAGTACTTAAGAGAGAAGGATATTACAGGATGTCCAAGTAAATCCTAGAAGCATTATTTTTTTCTCTAAACTATTGATGCTGTAGATGTACATTACCTACTGAACTGCTTACCGCAAGATCTGTTCAAACCCACCAGTTGTTCCTCAGAGCCCTATACAGGATCACTATGACCTGGTGCTGTAGGATAAGCTCAGGACCTCAAGGTCGGTTTTAACCACAAGTTCAGTAGTTCAAACTAACTATTCACTCCTGGGAATCCCTATACTTGGTCACTATGGGTCAGAACTGACTTGACAGCACTTAACAACAACAACAACAAATATCTTAGTAGACTACATTTTCCTAACCTAGCTACTAGTGATTAATACAGTTTGATTAGCTTTTATGTTATTAGAATTTATGTTATTCTCTACCTACATGATTTCTCATTTTAGAGATTAATCAACATCTGTTGTTGTTGTTAAGTGCCGTCGAGTCGGTTTCGACCCATAGCGACCCTGAACAGGGTTTCCGAGGCTGTAAATCTTTACGGGAGCAGATCGCCTCATCTTTCTCCCGTGGAGCAGCTGGTAGTTTTGATCTGCTGACCTTGCGGTTCGCAGCCCGATTCGTAACCACTACGCTACCAGAGCAACCTTATTAACATCTACTGGCCAGTACTGGCCAGTAATTAATGTTTTTCTTATTCCTGGTTGTAGGATAAGCTCCTAACTTATGGTAACCACATGCACAATTGAATGCAATACTGCTCAATCCTGGGGCATCCCTATGATAAGTTGGGAACAGTTTGATCCACCGGGTTTTCATTGCCTAATAGTTGAAAAATATACATAATGTTTAAAAAAAGTTGCTCATCAATATTAAACTCTTTCACATTAACGAATTGCATTTAAAAACCCATAGCTATTACATGGATTGTCAAAATCTGTTGCATTAGAAAGCTAAGCAATCTATATGATGACATTTATGCAAGTCAGGTGCTATGCTAGACACTTAAAACACTAAAGAGTTTAATGTAGTAAGAATGTAGTTTAATAAGCCAATGATGTACTTACAACAAAATGCAGTAGACAATAGAATAAAGAACTATATTGTGTATGGACACACAAGAGGAAGGAACTGATTAACTGTCATCAAGGGAATCAGGAAAAGATTTATGGAAGAATTATACTAGCAATTCATTTAGAATGATAATAAATAGCTTAGAATAGGAAATGATTGAGTCTTCCTAACAAAGAGTACAACATACACAAGTATAGATAAGTAAGGAAATACATTAACTTTAGAATTCAAGATTTGAAAGGACTAGTATTAAATAATAAAGATAGTGCATGTGCTACAGTCTTAGGAAAAGCTTAAAATAATTTTAATGAATCTCTAATTATATGTCCTTTTATACTCCTAAATTTCCCAAATGTGTTAACATAAGAGTTTTTTTTTGTTACCATCTGATTAAAAATATAAATTCCTAGACATTTACTCTCATGTTGATTTAGTTAACAAGTTTAGGACAAATATAATTGAAATTATGAGCATTTGAATAAGTCATCATAATGTGTTGAAATAGAAATTCTGGAAATATTGAAATAAAAAGCAGAGAATCCGATACAGTTAAAAAATAAATAAAACGGAACACTTTTGAATTAAGTCAGGGTTGGAGAACTAGAATAGAGTAGAAAGAAAATTCAACAACTTTCAGAAGTTAGAGTTTATTGGCAAGCAGTGTTGGTGGTGATGGAGAATATATAAAGAAGTATAACTCTGAAATTTTAAGATTGGTAGATTGCAAAAATGGTGAGGTCTGGGACCCAAACAGGAAATTCTGGAAAACACCAGGTTTGGGAAATTAAGGATGAGATGGTAGGATTGAGAACATTAAGCTGTGAATGGTTATGCTAAACCATGTTTAAAAGTGTGTCTGGCTTTAATAGATGTTCTCAGTTCTTAAAAAAAAAAAAAAATTAAAGGAAATGTTTTTAAGTGGTCATTGTAATGAATGTTAAAGAGAAATGCTTTTAAGGCATGTCTGATTCAAAAGAAAAATCTTTCAACCATTTACTGCATGATATTTTCCCATGGAGATAATTTTTAACAGCACTGGCTCACTTAGAAAGGAAATACTGAACCTTTATTGTTTTTACTTTAACTTGTTCAATTCCTAAACCACAGAGATACCTCAGAGGTTCATTAGAAATTCCCAAACTCAGAATAAGGAAGGTCCCAATAAAAACAAATGAACCAACTTAAATCCTTTAGGAGTTTGATTTTGCTGTTTGACTTCCTGATTCCAAGGATGTGTCGTATTTTAGTTTCAGAATAATGTTAAAAGTAGCTTTAAAAACACCAAAGTTAAAATAATGAATCCCTTCCACATCTGTAAGTAGCTCTTGCATATACAAATATTATGTGTGATTTTAATACAAATTGTGAATGACACAGCTTCATCTTCAACTTGATTTGTTTATATGGAAATAGTTTTAGTTGAACAGTTCTGCTTTCCGGTTGTAATTATTTATGCTATTTCCTTAGACATAGTCAATAGTTCAGGTTGCATAAACAATGAAATATATTTCCCTTACCTCTACAAATAAATGAAGAACTACTGTTTTAGAAATCATGCCTTGCCTCTAAACTGGAGTTACGTTGTTTGCTGTTAAGTGGCAATCTCTATCATACACTAGACAATTCATTACATTTAGCAGATTCAAGAGAATGCCATTACAGTGGTCCAAGTCTATGAAAGAATATATAGACAACAATTCAGACTTTGCTTCTAAGAAAGTTTTTTCTCCCTCCTTACAACAGAAATTGAAAAGCACTTTGATAACAGCTTTCAGAAAACCCACAAATTAGTAGACAATATTATATTAAGTGCCTTCAAGTCCATTCTGACTCATAGCAACTTAGCATAGTGTTTCCAAGGAGTGGCTGGTGAGTTTGAACCATCAACCTTGTTGTTCAAGCCAACCTTGCAGTCCAGTGAAAATAAGGTAATATATAATTAAAAAAAAAAAAATTCAAGCTTTAGAAGACAAACTAAAGTATTATAATGAAATGTGCAAAGACCTGGAGCTAGGAAATCAAAAAGGAAAAACTCTCAGCATTTTTCAAGATGAAACAACTTAAGAAAAAATTCAAGCATTAAGTTGTAATATTGAAGTATTCAGACCTGATGCAGTGCTGTCGGATAAACACTTAACTGCTAGCCACAGGGTTAGCATTTAAACTCACCAACTGCTATTCAGAAACATTATACAGGGTGGCTATGATTTGGAACCACCTTTTTGTTGTTTTTAAGTATCATATGGTCAATACTGAATCATAACGACCCCATGCACAATAAAACAAAATACTGCCCAGTCCTGTACCAACTTCACAATCGTTGATATGCTTGAGCCCATTGCTGCTGCCATTGTGCCATCCATCTCATTGGGGGTCTTCTTTGTCTCCGACCCTTCACTATACCAAACATGGTATCCTTATCCATGGACTAGTCCCTCTTGACAATATGTCTGAAGTATGAGAGACAAAGTCTGGCCATCCTGGTTTCCAAGGAGCGCTCTGGCAGTACTTCTTCCACAGATTGTTTTGTTCTTTTGGCAGTCCGTGGTACTTTCATTTTTCTTCTCCAACACCATCATTCAAATGCATCAATTCTTCTAGTGTCTTCCTTTCACATGAATATGTCTAACTTTCACATGAATATGAGGTTTTTGAAAATACCATGGTTTGGGTCAGATGCACATTAGTCTTCAAACTGGTATCTTTGATCTTAAACACTTTAATGAGGTCTTGTGCAGCATAGCTGCCTAATGCAATACATCATTTGATTTCTTGACTCCTACTTCCATGAGTGTTGATGGTTGACCTGAGCAAATGAAGACTTTGATAAAGTCAATCTTTTCTCCATTGATTTTGATATTATTTCTTGGTCCAGTGGTGAGGATTTTTGTTTTCTTTACATTGAGGTGGAAACTATAGCAGAAGCTGTGGTCTTTGATGTTCAACAGTAAGTATTTTGAGTCCTCTTAACTTTCAGCAAGCAAGGTTTTATCATCTGCATATTGCAGGTTGTTCATGAGTCTTCCTCCAATCCTGATGCCACGTTCTTCACCATGTAATCCAACTTCTTAGATTATGTGCTCAGCATAAAGACTGAAAAAATTTGGTGGAAGAATACAACCCTGGCAACAACCTTTCGTAATTTTAAACCAGTGTTCCCTTGTTCTATTTGAAAAAAATACCTCTTGGTCTATGTGCAGGTTCCTCATGAGCAGAAGTAAATGTAAAGGAATACTCATTCTCTGAAATGTTGCTGTAGATTGTCATAACCAAAGTTTTTCAATTATCTTTAGCAAAATTTTACTTGCTTTAGATATTAATGATATTGTCCAATGATTTATGTATTCTGTAGTATCATCTCTCTTTGGAATGTGCACAAATATGGACTTTTTTCCCATCACTTAGCCAGGTAGATTGTCTTCCAAATTTCTTGGCATGGATGAGTGAGTGCCTCCAGTTCTGCATCAATTTGTTGAAAGATTTCAATTTGCATTATATTAATTCCCAGAGTCTTGTTCTTTGCCAATGCATTCAGTGCACCTTGGATTTCTTCCTTCAGTATCATTGGCTCTTGACCATATACTACCTCTTGAATGGCTCAGCATTGACCATTTCTTTTTGGTACATTGACTCTGCATTCTTCTATATTTTGCCCATATAATCCTTCAAAATTTCATATGAAGACTTGAAGCTTATTCTTCAATTCACTCAGGTTGATAAGAACATATACGAGAAGTTCTTCCTTTGTGGTTTTCTAACTGCAGATCTTTGCACCTTTTATTATAGTATTTGCCTTTGCCTTCTTAGGCTGCCTTTGAAAATTTCTTTTTATCTCCTTATTTCTTCCATTTGCTTTAGCAGATGCACATAGGAGAGCAACTTTCAGATTCTCTTCTGACATCCATTTTGATCTTTTGCTGAATTCCTGTCTTCTTAAGGATCTTGCACTATCTTCCTGTATGATGTTCTTAGTGTGTACTTCATTCTTTAGTGTCTAATGCATCAAATCTATCTTTCAAACGATCTCTAAATTCAGGTGGGATATGTTCAAGGTCTTATGTTGGCTTTTGTAGACTTGTCTTACTTTTTTTCAGTTTCAGCCTGAGCTTGCATAGGAGCAATTGATGGTCTGGCCTTGTTTTGGCTGATGATATATGGAATTTTTCTATCATTCCTTTCCACAAATGTAATCAATTTTATTTCTGTGTATTCCATCTGGTAAGGTCCATGTGTATAGTTATCTTTTATGTTGTTTTAAAAAGGTATTTGCAATGAAGAAGTCATTGATCTTGAAAAATTTTATCATGCTATCTCTAGCATTGTTTGTATCACAAGGAGTTATTTTCCTACTACTACTGATCCTTCCTCTGTGGTTCCAACCTTTGCGTTTTGATTAACATTAATTATCAATATATCTTGATTGTATGTTTGATCAATTTCAGACTGAACAAGTTGTAGAATTTTTTCTATTTCATCATCACTAACTTTAGTGGTTGGTGCATAAATTTGAATAATATCGGTATTAACTGGTAGTCATTGTATGTGTGTTGCTATTATCCTATTACAGACTTCAAGATAGATCTTGAAATGCTCTTTTTGATGACGACTGTGATGCCATTCCTCTTCAATTTGTCATTCCCAGCATAGTAAACCACGTGATTGTCAGATTCAAATGGCCAAAACCAATTCATTTCAGCTCACTAATGCCTAGGATATCAATGTTTGTGCATTCTATTTCATTTTTGACAATTTCACTAGATTCATACTTTGTAATTCCATGTTCAGTTATTAAAGGATGTTTACAGTTATTGCTCTTCATTTTGAGTTGTGCCCCATCAGCAAATGAAGGTCTCAAGGGCTTTACTCCATTCATGTCATCATGATCAACTCTACTTTGAGGAGGCTGCTATTCACCAGTTGTATTTTTTGAGTGCCTTCCAACCTGAGTGGCTCATCTTCTAGCACTATATCTTACAATATTTTGGAGCTATCTGACAGTATTCTATTGCTATTAATAAGGTTTTAAGTGACTGCATATTCAGAAATCAGCTTTCTCCAATGATGTTAGTCTATCTTCATCAAGAAGCTCAGCTGAAACCTGTCCATCATGCTTGTACCCTGCTGATAATTAAAATACTGGTGGCATAGCTTCTAGAACTACAGCAACACACAAGCCATCACTACATAACAAACTGACAGATAGATGTATGATGGTAGAACCACCTAGAGGACACAAAACGACCATGGGCTTAATATGGAATGATGCAGGAAACATCAAAAGAAAATGGAAGGAATACAGACAGTCACTGTACCCAAAAGAATTGGTCAGCATTCAACTATTTAAAGAATTACCAAATAGCCAAGGAACACTGGTTTCAAAGCAAGAAGTCCAGATGTCACTGAAGTTATTGATGAAAAACAAGGCACCAGAAATCGATGAAATACCGATTGAAATGTTTCAACAAATGGATGCACTGCTGGAGGTGCTCACTCATTTATTGTTTTCAGTTGTTAGGTACTCATATTCATTGCACTTATGTACAACAGAATAAAACAGTGTCTTTTCCTGTACCATCCTCTGAATCATTGTTATATCTTAGGTCATTTTTGCAGGCACTGTGTCAATCCAGCTCCTTAGGGATTTCCTGTTTCTCACTGAATCTCCAATTTACTAATTATAATTGTCCCTCCTGATAGCATGCAAATAGTATATTAGTCAAGTTCCACCATCCTTCCTTGCTTCTAAGAAGCATTCTGGCTTTATTTTGTGCAAGACAAATTTGTTTGTTTTTCTGGAAATCTGTGTACTTTCAATATTCTTTGATAACACCACAGTTCAAATGTGTCTGTTATTCTCCAGTTTTCTTCATTTAATGTCCAGCTTTCACTTGTACATGAGGTGGCTGAAAATGCCATGTCGTGGAATAGGTTCACCTTAGTCCTTAAAGTGACATCTTCACTCTATAACACTTTAAGAGGTCTTGTGCTACAGATTTTACCAATGGAATACATCATTAGATTTCTTGATTGCTGTTTTCATTAGTGTTGATGTAGATTCAAGCAAACTGAAATCCTTGACAACTTCAATCTTTTATCCAGAAATTGGAAGACAGCTACCTGGTCAACCAACTGGTAGAGATCCATGTTCTTGTTCTTGTCAAAGAAATGTTTTCTATTAACAAAATGCATAAATTATCTCACAATACCTTTAGTACCACACAGGAGTAAAATCTTTATGAAGAAAATTCAAAACTGATTGCAGCATTTTATTGACGAGAACTGTCAGAAATTAAAGCCAGATTCGGAATACTAAGTGAAAAGAGGGGTATCATTGCTGATTGCAGATGGATCTTGACTGAAAGCAGAGAATACTAGAAAGATGTTTATTTGTGTTTTATTAACAATACAAAGGCATTAAACTGTATCATTCATAATAAATTATGGATAACATTGCAAGACTTGGAATTCCAGAAAAATTAATTTTGCTTAAGAGCCCATAAAAAGACCAAAGGAAAACCATAAGGAGATCTAGTAGCATAGTGGTTATGAATTGGGCTGCTAACTTCAAGGTCAGCAGTTCAAAACTAAATGTTCTGTTGGAGAAAGATGAGGCTTTCTGATCCCGTAAGATTTATAGCCTTGGCAACCATGTACAGGGTCACTATGAGTCGGGACCAACTCCACGGCATATTACCACCACCACCACCACCATCAAGGGAGACTGTGATTTAATATCAGCAAAGGTGTGTCATGGTTGTATTCTTTAAGCATATTATTCAATTTGTATGCTGAAAAATAACTTGAAAAGCTGGAATACAGCATCTTTAACAGCCTGCGATATATGATAAATAACATCACATCATCAACAACCTGCAATATGACAATAACACAACCTTGTTTGCTGAAAGCAAAGAAGACTTGAAGTACTTGTGGATGAAGATCAAAGACTACAGCCTTCAATATGAATTATAATTCAACATAGAATAAATAACCATCCTTACAACTGAGCCAAGAAGCAATTTATGATAAATGGAGAAAATATTGTAGCTATAAAGGATTTCATTTAACTTGGCTCTACAATCAACGCTGATAGAAGCAGCAATCAGGAAATCAAATGGCTTACTGCATTGGGAAAGTCTGTTGCAAAAGACCTTTTAAGAAGTCAAAGATGTCACTTTGAAAACTAAGACACAGCCAAGAGATTTTCAGTGGCCTCATATGTATGAAAGCCAGAACTTCTATGCGGAAGAAATGAAGGTGAAAGCAAAATTGATGCCTATGAGGTAGGGTGTTGGCAAAAATATTAAATCTGTCATGGAAAGCCAGAAGAACAAATAAATCTGTGTTGGAAGGAGTACAGACAGAAAGTTCTTTAGAAGCAAGGATGGTGAGATTTTGTCTAACATATTTTGAACTTATTATCAGGAAAAACCATTTCCTGGAGAAGGACATCGTTCTTGGTAAAGTAGAGGTCTACAAAAGAGAGAAAGACCCTCCACAAGGTAGATTGACCCCATGACTGTAACAGTGGGCTCTAGCATAGCATAGCAACAGTTTTGATGGTGGGAATGGCCTTCCAGTGTTTTGTTCTGTAGTACATGAGTTGCTATTAGTTGGAGCTGACCAGATGGCACCGAATAGCAACAACATAGGGTGAAAAACCTGTTCAGTCCTATTACTTCACAAAAAAAATTAAGTAAAGAAAAATGAACAGAAATATCCAAAAGAGCCATAAAAAAGTCCACTGTGGCGTATAAATTAGCCTTTTATTTGGGAGAGGGGTGTCTGGAATGTCGGACATGTCCAATGGTAGGTAGAGTGTAAGTTGAAGAAAGCTTCATGCAGGATGATTAACTGTGACTCATGAGGTGTCATGCCCTCTGTCCTATCCAGTACTTTTTGTTATATTTATATTCCTTTAGAAATAGCTCAGTTAAATAGAGTCAATCCGTCCTGTTGGTGTGTCATGTCCCCTTTCTCTAATGCTTCCCAAAGGACCCATCTGTTCAATGGCATACACATCAAAAGGTAAAAAGAAAAAATAATACTCCTTCAGCTATACCAATGCAACAAATATGCATTCTAAACACCAAGCCATCATTTTAAAGAACACCATTAATTTACTAAAAATTACTGCCTTATAACTTTTTCAGAATTTCTTACCAGTTTCTTTTTCCCTACAAAACTCTCCTTTAATTAACTACATGAATGCCTGAAGCCCTGGTTTATACTAACACCCTTTTTTTTTTTTTTTTTTTTGAGGGGGGTGGGGCTTGGCAGGGAAATTTCCTTCTTTGAAACTTCTCAAACCTCCTAGCTGTGAACCATTATTTTAAAGGTAGATTTGTCTTTCCCCATATAATTATTAGCCTTCATTCTTTTAAGACACACATTAAAATAAGAACAACAACAACAACAACAAAAAAAAAATGGAAGGGGAACAAAATAAATCAAAACTATCTTACAGATTCCAATAACATGTTCTTTTATTGAAAAAAAAAAAAATTAAGAACAGCAATGCAATTTAGAAATTAGCGATTTAAACACAGTGCTCCTTGGCACCTGAAAACTAACTAAAATGAATGTAATCCATATAATTGTTTCTCATTAATGTTACAAACTGTAACACTCGGTGGTGGTGGTATACCACAGAGTCAGTTCCGACTCATAGCGTCCCTGTACAGGGTTTCCGAGGCTGTAAATCTTTACAGTAGCTGTAAGCCTCATCTTTCTCCTAAGGAAAAGCTGTTAATTTTGAACTGTTGACCTTGAGGTTAGCAGCCCTACTCATAACCACTATGCTCCCAGAGTTCCTTCAATAGATGAGTAAATATAGATAAATTATATTTCAAGATGTGAATTAGAAACTGATCTAGAAAACCTTTTGGAAATAATTTATACAAGGAGTTATCTATGGATTTCATCTCTGCAGTTTTATTGTGTTTTAAAATTATTTGCTAGGGGAGAGAAAAAAATCTGTTAATAATTTATTAATAAGTATTAAAATATTGATCAATGCTACATAAATGCAACCAGCTTCCAGCAGGTGCATTTGATTGAAACTGCACTGAAATGCAGCCAGCTCCAAAAGTATGTCTTATATGAACAGACCAAATGATTTACCAGGGACATAGAAGGAGCAATGAGGAAAGGTTCATTTAGCATAGAGATGGCACAAGCTTCGAGCAATTACCTCTATGTAAGTGTGAGAAATTACAGTTCAACGGGACCCTGAGGCATCCTCAAAGACCTTTGAAGAAATTCAGCAGTTATAAAGTCCTGTCCATTGCACAAGCAGTAAAATTTAGGCAGACCCCCAAAACTGCCTCCAAAACTATCATTAAAAAATTAATAATACCTCTGTCACAACAATTCCTTTGAAATTCATTATGTTGTCTTTCTTGGTTTTGTGAGGAGAGATTTTATACATGGTCATTTTCAAATTTTTTTGAAAATTCATTTTAGTCAACAGGAAAAGTAAACCAATGGTATTATGAATTGGGTGTAGGGACTCCATGGGTTTGCCAGGAGAATGCTTCAAAACTAAACTTCTTTGAAATGGTCTGTGAGGAGACATTACAAGTTACTCTACTAATGGATGTGCTTCCCAGAATACTTTGTGAAATTTCTTTCTTTGTTTCTGTACAAAAAGTAAAATTTGGTCCTAAGACATTGGGTCTGCAAGTTGTCTATTAGTGATTGAATAACTAATTGATTTTTACCAAGTACTTGTTATAGTAAGTACAAAGAAAATAATTCTCACAAAATATAACATATTTGACACTTATTTATAACTCAGTTATATGTCTATAAACATTGTACATGTTTATAAAGCTTTCTCTAAAATATAATCAAAATGACCTGTCCTTTGCTTAAAATCAGCATTAGAGTAACAAACCACAGGGGTAAAGTGAGGCCAACTGGAAAAATAAAACATAAAAATGATGAATAATGTGAGTAAATGATATTAGTTTACATTAAATTATGTTAATTGCTAGCCATGTGGCATCATAGGATAAGTCTTCGACCTCAAGGTCTGTTTGAACCACAAGGTTGGCAGTTCAAACTTATCAGTTGCTCCTGAGAAACCCTATATATATACAGAGTTGTTAATGAGTCAGAACCAACTCAATGACACTTTATAACAACAACAACAATTGCTAAGCACAGTTAAATGGATGAGAAAATGACTTAACTTTTCCACCTGAAAAGTAACAACAACATCCCTTTTCCTTCAGAAATATTAAGTAATCATTCCTAAGCTATTAAAGACATTATGCTATAATTTGTGTATAAAGCCATTTCTTATTGTTATTAAGTATAGTCTCATCATTTCTGACTCATAGTGACCTTGTATTCGGTTTTAGAGGAGCAGCCGGTAGGTTTGAACTGCCTACCATGTGGTTATCCTACAGTGTTGTAACAGACTCTAGAAATAAGTGGATTGGAAATTTCCTTTTAGAGACTATATATTTAGACTTACACTTTTCATTGTTACAAGGAGAACTTAAATGAATGACATAGTTGTGAGAGGAACAAAAATGAAAAGTGTTTATAAAGGTAATAGTTTAAATAAGAAGTTAGATGCAAAAGTTGACATGGGATGGTCATTATTTGTTGTTAAGTACCATCAAGTTGGTTCTGACTCATAGTGACCCAGTACTGGGTTTCCAAGGAGCATCCGGTAAACTTGAACTACTGACTTTGTGATTCAAACTAACTTTTCAGTTCTCATTAGTCCACCACGCCATACCAGAACTCTAAGGAATGGTCATAGAAATGTCAAATGAACAAATATGGAACACCAACTACTTGCTTCTTTAGGGAATGCAAATGTGTAAAGTCCCAATTGTCCTTGATTTGAGAAAAATCTAAAAGAATGTAAGTTCTTTATAAGAAAACTAATTCAGATGTTACTGTAGCTAAAACCTATGGAGATGTTTTACTGTTGCTCATGTTTTAGTAGTAATTCCATTAGAATAAGATGACACTGAGTGCCACCTGAGATATTGTTTTTGCCAAACGTTTAAAAACAGAAATATATTATGATAGACAGTCTGCATTTTTCTTTTAAATGAAAAGATTGAAATAGGAAATCAGTTAAAATATATTTAATCTTGAGATGTATATGAAGGTGACCCTATAGTACTCATCCAAGCAGAATTTTGTATTTTTTAAAATTTGTATTCTATATTTTGAAAATGCATGGCAAGATATAAATAACTCAAAATATATCTAGTCATTCTAGATATATCTATAGCAGTCATTTTCCTAGCATTCTTATTAAATGCTGTTGTTGTTTTTGAGTCTGGCGAGTTGATTCTTACTCATAGTGACCCTGTATAGGGTTTCCAAAGCTGCACTCCTTTGCGGAATAAAAAGCCTCATCTTTTTCTTGCAGAGCGGCTGGTGAGATCAAACTGCCAAACTGCAGTTCACAGTATAGTGCTTATGGTATATAGCCACTGCACTCCCCTTATTAAAAATAGTATTTAACCAATAAAAATTAACACAAGGTTGCTATTTTCCTGATATTATCTATTTCTATTCAGGAAAATTTTTTGTCAGAAGTCAAGACCTACTGTAATAAGTCCTAAATCATATCTATTTCATAATTCACTAAGTATCATTACTACCTATGGATACCATGGGACTCTTTGTGCATAATGGATTCCAGTCGTCATACAAAGTTGCATATGAAAATGTTATCAGTGTGCTGAAGAATCTGGTATTAATAACTTTACAACATTATAACAAATAGGTAGTCCTGATGTTTTGTTCTTTTTTTTAATATATCAAATTTATTTCATTGCTTACATTATAGTAGCAGATTGAAACCATCTGCTCACTTGCCACTAGTCTACCAGAAGCAGAAAATCTCAGCTCGTTTTCCATAGGCCTGCATGTATCATGGTTATAATCCAGCTGCTGAGGCTTGATATGGAGCCAGATTAATACTCAAGAGCCTTTGAAATGGAAATAGTGCTTTCTTGCCAAAGATTAGAACAGTGATAGACTCCATTTGCTTGTTTCCTTCTTTTCTACTCTTCTTCCCTGTCTCACAACCCCATTAACCTGCCTCCTCCCATCTCACCCCATTCTCTCATTGCAGCTCCATCACCTGTTGTGACGATTAAGAAGGACCAGACATCCAGGAACAGCATCTCTTTATCATGGCAAGAACCTGAACATCCTAATGGGATCATATTGGACTATGAGGTCAAATACTATGAAAAGGTGGGGAAGCAATGTAAAATGAGCATTATGTAGTGAAGGGAGGTATTTTATCATGAACTGTGCTCTTGCTAAGATAACAGTAGAGTGACTGATAAGTGGTTGGTTGGTTGGCTCTGTGCTGTCAAGTCATTTCCAACTCATAATGATCCTGTACCAGGTTTGCAAGGCTGTAAATCTTTATGGAACTGAAAGTCTCACTTATGGTAAGGCTAATAGATTTGAACTTCTGAGAGCTTGTGCTTAGAAATTCAACTCATAACCACTGCATGACAAGGACTCCAGTAAGTGGTAGGTCTCTGTTTTGAACCCTCATTGTGTGAAACAAATTTATTCGTTAGGGAGAGATTTAGAAGTAACTTGTTGAATATCTCCCATTCTCCAATGATAAACCCTAGCTAAATGGAACTTTAAAAAAATAAATCAGATTGCTAGTATAAAATGAATGACACTGAGTTCCTTTCATACCAAATTCCCTGATCTCTGTATTATTTAATGTTGTTGTTAAGTGCCAGAAAATTAGTTCTAACTCATAGCAACCCTGTGTTGGGTTTTCAAGGAACAGCTGTGGGTTTGAACCGCCTACCTTGCAGTTAGCAGTCCATTCCTTAATCTAATTACATTTCATGGCCTCAAGTCTTATTTCCTGACTCACACATTTGCATGAATTTCATTCAGCAGAGATAGGAACAACGTATAATTCTTCTTCAGTCTTCCTTATTTATTTTTCAAAATGTTGCATTATTGAACTGACAATGAAAGTTTTCTTGATTTTGTGCATGAGAATTTAAAATGAGAATTTAAAAAGTACTAGAGGTAATCCTGGACTTCTGTTGTGGCACTGTAGGATCAGTACTGGACTGTGAACCACAAGGTAGTCAGTTCAAGCCCACTCTCCAACGAGTGGTTGGTGAATTTTACCATCAACCTTGAGGTTCAAACTTACTTTGTGGTCAAGTGCATTGTCCTGGCAGCCATACCAGGACTCTCCAAAACCGTATGTTGTTATTGTTAACTGCTGTCAAGTCGGATCCAACTCATAGCAACCCAGTATAGGGTTTCTCAGGAGTGGCTGGTAAGCTTGAACTCCTGACCTTTTGGTTCTAAACGACCCAGGGTATTAGTTTGCAGTGCCTACAGAGGGTTGCTATGAGTCAAAATTGACTCAATGGCAGTGAGTTTGTAGTTTTGGGAGTTACTTGGTGTGGTAGGTTTGCCTCATATAAAATTTAGTACAATAATGCAATTATAAAAAAAATAGATACATGTTTGTATTTTTAAAATTAAGTAGAATTCAAAGAGTGATATTATATCTCTATGGGGAGCACGGTGGCACCAAATGGTAAACCCTGGACTGCGAATCTCAAAGTCCAAGGTTGGAGCTAGCCAGTGGCTCTGTGGGGGAAAGAGGAGTCTTTGCTCCTGCAAAGATTAAAAGCCTCTGAAATCCTATACTGGGTCACTATGAATCAGAACTGACTCCAGCATTTAACAACAACATTACATTACTATAAACTGCACTTATTTCATCTTGGTTATAAGTTATGGTAATGTTTGAAAGAAAAGTGTATTGGAACCAGAAGGTCGGCAATTAAAACCCATCAGTTTCTCAGAAAGCCTATAAAGGGTCACTATGAGTCTGACCTGACTCGATGGCACTGAACAACAGCAATGTGAAATATGTATATATATATTTGTGTATCTACTCCAGTCTGCAAGGCACTCTGGTAGCGTAGTGGCTACAAATCAGGCTGCTAATCTCAATAGTTTGAAATTACTAGCAGTTCCATGGGAGAAAGATGAGGCTTTCTGCTCTCATAAACAGTTATAGCTTCAGAATCCCTACACAGGGCCGCTACAAGTCGGAACTGACTCCATGGCACATAACTGCCACCACTCCAGTTTGCAAAGGACTTCAAGGTGAATTAAAAACAAATAGTGCATTTATATAGCAGTTTAATATTTAGAGCATTTCTGCAAACATTTAAAATACAACACTCTGGTAATCCCTATGAAACTGTACATCATTTTGTAAACAAGAAAACTCAAGACTTAGGGACATTTGCTGTATATTCCAGTCTCACTGCTAGTATTATCTCTGTTTTGAATCCTGGCTGTTGTCACTTATTTTTAAGTAAGTTTCCTGCGTATCACCTTTTGTTGTTGTTAGTGCAGTCGAGTCGGTTCTGACTCATACATAGCAAGCAACCCCGTATAGGGTTTCTGAGTTGCAGCTGGTGAGCTTAAACCACTGACTTTATGGTTCAAACTGACTTTGCAATCCAGCGCATAAACCCGCAGCGCCACACTGCATAATTATGGATACATGAATTATTGGAATAATAATTTGTATAAAAAGTTGTAAGGCATAACCTTTCCTTTGCATTATGCAATGTTTTCTTCACTGAAGTCAATGTATTCCATAAGTATGATGTCAATATTTTTTAATACCCACCTACAATGGAAAGAATGTGAAATCTCATAAACTTTATTGTGACAACAATCATAGTATAAATAAGTTTTATTGTGACTTTGAGTCACCCACTAAGTTACTATCTAGTACTCATCGCATGATTATCTGGTTTTTAAAGTATGACAAGGTAGATTGGGCAATAAGTGTGTCCATATTTTATTTAAAATGCAACAAAATGAAAATAAAACTAATGATGTACCTCAGGTCAGACTGGATAGAAGAGCCCGAAGTAGAACTCTTAAACTTCAGATCTATGAGGCTGATTCTAAAATATAGTTAATCTATGTCCCTATCTTTTATGAATGCTTATGTAAAAATGAATATGCTTCAAACTCCATCAGTCAAGCACAATTTGTTGTTAAGTGCCATCGAGTCAGGACTGACTCAAAGCTACCCTGAATAGGGTTTCAGAGGAGTTTCAATCTTTGCAGGAGCAGAAAGCCTTATCTTTCTCCTCAGGAACAGCTGGCAGGCTTGAACTGAAGACCTATTTGTTCACAGCCCAGTGCTTATCATATGGAGCCAACACACTCTACAAGCACAATATACATTATTATTTTTAAATAATATTTATTAGTGTAGTAAAAGTAATCTATTGATTCCCCCTAAATGTTATAATATTTGATATATAATTGCATATATTTATTATGTAAACTTTTTAACATGTATTCATAATATGTTGTTGTTGTTAAGTGCTGTTGAGTAGGTGCCTACTTTTAGTGACCATATATAGGGTTTTCAAGGTGGCAAACCTTCAGGAGCCTTATCTTTCTCCCACGGAGTGTTTGGTAGGCTCAAACCACTGATATGGTGGTTCACAGTCCAGTGCTTATCATACAAAGCCACTGCATTCCAAAGTATTAATATAAACACACACACATATATAGATTGTCATTGTTGTTGTTAAGTACTGCTAAGTTGCTTCTGACCCGTAGTGACCCTGTATACGGTTTCCGAGGACCAGCTGGTGTGCTTGAACCACAGACCTTGCAATTCAAACCAACGTCACAGTCCAGAGTATTAACCCACAGTGCCACACCAGGGCTTACTACCTCTCTACCTCTCTACCTCTCTCTCTCTACCTCTCTCTCTCTGTCTCTCTCTGTCTCTCTCTCTCTCTCTCTCTCTATATATATATATATGCAATTATAAAAAAATATTGTTGTTGAGTGCCGTCGAGTCAATTCCGAACAATAGCGACCCTGTATAGGGTTTCTAAGGAGCAGCTGGTGAGCTTGAACAGCCGACCTTGCAGTTCAAATGGCTTTGCATTCTGGCGCATTAACCCACAGCGCCACACCAGGAGATATATATATATATATATATATACACATCACATGTACAGACACATTCATATATATAGTATATACATAAAGTTTAGAACTAAAACATAAATTATTATAGTTCAGTGTAAATGCCACAAGGTCCACATAGTTTATTCTTGTAGTTTACTAATGCTGATGAGCAGAGTCTGGTTCTAAGTAAGATTAATATACGTATTTTAAAATGTTTGTGTCAAATAAATATATTCCACTTTCTTCATTATTTTATTAAAATCCTTCCTAATATATAACCTGACTGCTTCATTAAAAAGTGTCTGTAATGGATGACATGCTTTTTATAATATCCTCTCTCTAATTTGGTTGAGGATGCATTGTTTTATGTTATCCACCTCTACATCCAGCCACTTGGGTAGGAACTTTTCACCTTTGCTTGAAATCAGTTATCCTGAGGGTTTCAGTATGTATTAATAAATGTTAGCGGAAAACTACAATTCTGTAGACATCAGTATTTCTAAACAAGTCTTGATACACAGCACCTTTACTAATGTGCAGTGTGAATCTCCTAAAGTCCTTGTGAATATCTTAGTGTGCAATGTGACTCTCATAGAAGGGACTCTTTTTTGGCAAATATAATTCTAGACTTTAATCTGAAGGTTTAATCCAAGTCTACCAAACTTCAGTAACTTGGATTAAATACAGCTGAGAAAGTTACTGGTGTAGAGCCACACATGAAACCTTGACTTTTTAATAATTCTTATTTTAAGACAGATGAAAATATTTTCTATTTGTGAATTGTTAGGGCATTCCTATTAGTTTAATAGGAATTTTCTTATTTAACTTCTTTGTAAATTTTTTCTTAGAATTAGACTGAAGCTTTCTCTCAGTTTTGACTAAAATATTAGTGAATTAGCAAAAATAAAATGCAACCTTTCCTGCTTTATTTCCTGGGCACAAATTATTATTACAGATTAGAAATTCAGTAAATATGTCCAGTTTACAAAACAAAACTAAAAGTACTTTCTCTCATTCAGAGAGTGAAATAATTATTTTTGTGGATTTTTAATTCATAATAGTGGACCACAAGGTGGGTGGTTCAAACTTACTAGCCACTTCTTAGAAACCCTATACAGGTCTGCTATGTATCAGAACTGACTTGACAGCATTTAACAACAAGTTCTGGTAGTGTGGTGGTTATGAGTCTGACTGCTCACCTCAAGGTCAGCAGTTTGAAACTACCAGCCATTCTGACAGAGAAAGATGAAGCTTTGTGCTCCACTATGAGTCAGAACCAACTCCAACTCCACAGCACAAAACCACCATATCAACATCTCAGAGAATTGTCTAGTGAAAGGATTTGAGTGGTTCACTGTTTATAACTTGATTGCATTGTGAGGATTTGATTTTAACATGAATGTTTCTTACTCCAAAGCAGGAACAAGAGACAAGTTACACCATCCTGAGGGCAAGAGGCACAAATGTTACCATCAGTAGCCTCAAGCCTGACACTACATATGTCTTCCAAATCCGAGCCCGAACAGCAGCTGGATATGGGACCAACAGCCCCAAGTTTGAGTTTGAAACAAGCCCAGACTGTATGTATTAGTTTAATGTAGTATATGGTGGGAGGACTCTTTCAAAAGGGTCTGATAAATTATTCTTATTCTTCCTCAGGTTTACCCAAATATTACTAATTGAATGTGTATGATTTCAGTCATGTAATAATTGGCATAGCATTGGTTCTGTGTATTTGTGTTTGTCTGGGTGTTCATGTGTGTTTTCTCCTTTGCAAAGGAAGCATATTCAAAAGTCTAGAATGCACCTGGTTTTCTGTTATCCACAAATTGCTTTTGGTGAGCATTATGTGATATGGTAACACAATTCTAGTGCCTATTAATCCAGATAGTCCAGGTTCATTGCATGATTCAGTGAGCTACAAAAAAGAAATTTGCTGATCCATGAGGACCTTAATTTTGTTTTAATCCTTAACACACTGAATCTTGTATCACTTGGAAAATAAGGATTTATTAAAATTTGTTTTATCACTTCATTCATATTCACAAGTAATTTGAATAAATCATTCGACCCTAAATTTGGCTTTTCTAAAATTGGCAACCAAAGCTTTTCTTTTGTGCCATAGATGTTTTCAACATATTAGAAGAGTCCTTTGCTAAAGTATAATTTTCAGAAAGTTAAAATTATGACATAGTATTAATGTTAACATTCAAACTAAAGATTATATATAGTTTCTTAATTAGTGAGGAGGCCAGTAAGATGATAAAATTGATTCAAAGGAAAGCTTGAACACGCACACATACACACACGTGTATGTGGGCAGAACTGTGGGTATGATTTTAAGGTCTAATGGAAATATTCAGGATTAGCGAAAAGTTATAAAAACTGTATAAATCAATATGAGGCTAAATATTCTATGACACTTTTTATTTGTTTAGACAGCTAGGTTTGTTGTTGGTAATAATAAATTGTGACTTCTACAAGGCATTGACATCCTAAATTCTAAGTTCAAAATGTTTTTATAAATTCAGTGGTTGAGGTTGTCATCTTCACAGCTGAACAGTTCTCCTCAGAAGAGAGCTACCATATTCATGTACACAAAGTTATCCTTAAAGACCTCTCCTAAATCTTCTGTTTTCAAATGAGCATAGAAAAATTACTGTCAGAGAATATTAGACATAGAACTTAGCAAGATACTGTAGAAGTTCATGGGAACAAGATTTAAAATAAGTTCAGTTCTTAGATGGAGCATTAATAGTATATTTAGAACTTTAACATTAGTGGTTCTAAGTCTTGAAACAATATATAAATGATGTGAAGAAAAATTAATATTTTTGAAATGATTACAGATTGACCTTTTTTCAGCCTGTTAAATGAATATGTGAGTTAAAAGCAACAAGAAAATCTAAATTGGGTTTACCAGGAAATATTCCAAATCAAAGAAATAGGAAAAGCAAATGTTTATTCTGTTTTGTTGAAAAAATACGGCATATTGATTGATGATAGGGTCAGATCACAACTAGATAAACATTAATTATGTTGATATATGTTTGGAAACCTTTATCTTAGCTTGTATGTTCCTAATCAGCACGAATTCCTAATTTATCTGATAACTAAATTTTCAAATACAATAACAAAGTCTTAAATTCTTTTGTAATTCCAGATTTGCCACAAGTATTGCTGTGGTAGTATTTATGCATGAACTTCTTATGAGCCTTCAGGGTCTGAAGTTTAAGAAATATTTCAATTTTAAACAGGAGAGTGTTATAATTTTTGCCAAATTAAAATCTTATACTTGCCTAATTGAGAGAAAGAGGAGGAAAGGAGGATTAAAAAAAACCTTTTCTCCTTTCCTATTCCATTTATAAAAATTTCAAAGTTGAGCAGTTTGACTATTTTACATCAATTTACCTTTAATGTTTTACATCAATTTACCATATCTGGCCAACTGATTGGAAGAGAACCATATTTGTTCCCATTCCAAAAAGAAGTGATCCAACAGAATGCAGAAATCATTGGACAATATCTTTGATATCCCATGCGAGTAAACTTTTACTAAAGGTAATACAGAAATGGTTACCAGCATACATTGACAGAGAACTTCCAGAGGTTCAAGCCAGATTTAGAAGAGGACAGGGGGTAAGGGATATCATTGCGTATGTCTGATGGATCTTGGCTGAAAACAGAGAATGCCAGAAAGATGTGCTTTATTGACTACACAAAGGCTTTGGATTGTGTGGATCATGACAAGCTATGGACAGCACTGCGAAGTGTAAGTATTCTGGAACACTTCATTGTGCTCATGAAGAATCTATACATGTACTAAGAGCTAGTTGTTTGAACAGAACATGGGAATACTGAATGTTTTAAAATTAAGAAAAGTGCAATAGGTTGTATTCTTTCACGATACTTATTAAACCTGTATGCTCAGCAAATAATATGAGAAGCTAGGGTATATGAAGAAAAACGTGGCATCAGGATTGGAGGAAGACTCATTAACAACCTGTGATATGCAGATGATACAATCTTGCTTGCTTAAAGTGAAGAGGACTTAAAATACTTACTGATGAAGATCAAAAACCACAGTCTACGGTATGAATTGTATCTCAATGTAAAGAAAACAAAAATCCTCTCCACTGGACCAATAAACAACATTCTTACCAATGGAGAAAAGATTGAAGTTGTCAAGGACTTCATTTTTCTTGGATCAACAATCAGCACTCATGAAAGCAGCAGTCAAGAAATCAAATGATGTATTGCATTAGGCAAATCTGCTGCACAAGACATTTTTAAAGTGTTGAAGAGCAAAGATATCAGCTTGAGGATTAAGGTGTACCTGACCCAAGCCATGGTATTTTCAATAACCTCATGTGCATGTAAAAGCTGGACAGTGAATACGGAAGAATGTAGACGAGTCGGTGCATTTGAGTTATGGCGTTGGAGAAAAATATTGAAAGTGCCATGGGCTGCTAAAAGAACCAACAGATTTGTGTTGTAAGAAGCGCAGCCAGAGTGCTTCTTGGAGGCCAGGATAGCCAAACTTCGTCTCTCATACTTTGGACATATTGTCAAGAGGGACCAGTCACTGGAGAAGGATATCATGTTTGGTAAGGTGGAGGGTCAGAGAAAAACTGGAAGACCCCCAGCGAGATGGATTGTTAAAGTGGCAGCATCAATGGGGTCAAGTGTGGCAGTAATTGTGAGGTTGGCCCAGGACCTGGCAGTGTTTCATTCTGTTGTACATAGGGTTGCTCTCAGTTGGTACTGACTTGATAGTACCTAACCACAATAACACCCTTAATATTTCACCTAAGAATCCGTCAGACTTAAAATTTAGATGAAGAAGCAAAGCCAAATAAAACAAAAGCACATTCTTTTTCTTAGACAAAAAAGACAAAAGTCAGCTCTGTAAATTTTAAATTAAAATGATACATTCACAAAATTTCTGAGTATTTTTAGTGTTATTTGTTACATATTGAAACTTAAAATATATGCCAATTACTCATATTTATAGTTCTTTAAGATTTTGTCATTGTTTCTAGATTTTATTTGTAAAAATTACATTAAAATGTTATAGTCATGACCCATAGTAGAGCACAGTGTATTCTAAAGTTGACTTTAGGGATTATTTTGTGAATTTGGCATATAGTGAAACTCTTGAGCAAAGTAGAGCACATGTTTTGCTAAGTGCTTTGACATATTCTTACGATGTCAGTGCTTTACATTCATTATCATCCTCATTTTACAGATGAGGAAACTGAGGCATAGAGAGGTTAAGTAAGCTTTCCAAAGTCACACAATTGGTAAGTGATGGATCTGAATCTGGAACCCATGCTTTGTGTGACTCTATATAAAGCATTTTCATAAACATCTCATTTGATCTTTGTCTCTAAACTATCCAAATACTATTACTTGCTTTTGCATATGATCTAGAACTTAGAGTGTTTTTTTTTTTTTTTTTTTTTCTGAGATCACAGAGCTGTAAGTAATGGGAATGAGTATAGAATTGCTGAGCGTTGAAATCCTGAGATTGGAATCTGAATGCTGTACTTGGAAAAGGAAAAAGAAAATGATGCTAAAGTGAAATCAGTAGAAAACATAAGTGCAGAAGGGAAGGACATTCTTAGAGTGAAGGCAACTTCTACCAAAGCAAGAAGTTAAAACAGTATGACATATTCAGGAAAAGAAGACAGTCTAATAGGCTCTGGAAACTCTCAGTAGGCAGAAACTGAATCCAAGGATTGTGTTTGTAATCAAGAAAGCCAGGAATAATATAATAGTTAAGAGCAAAGATTCTGGAGCCAGACTGACATTTATTAGCTGGATGACTTTGGACAAGTCACTTAACTTTTCAAGCCTCAGTTTCCCTATTTGGAAATTGCAGGAAATCATAGTACATACATCAACAGGATTTTTGTGTGTGTGGGTGGTAGTTAAATTAGTTGCAATTTTTAAAGTTTGTTAAACATTACCTAGTTCAGTAGTTTCCCATCCCATTGCATGTTTATCTAAAAAAATAGACCATAAGTTCTGCATCCAAGCAATTTTAAATAAAAATATGTTGGAAAAAGTTAAGGTTTAGAACTGGAGGATATTGTTATTTTAAGTGTCATCCAAGGAAAGGATGGTGGGTTTGAACCACTGAACTTGTGGTTCACAGTCTGGTACTTAAACTACAGCCCCAGATAATTCAAATGAACACTTTCAGAAGTCTCACATTTCCTTTAAGTTGTTTTTAATGAGTGAATGGGTATCAACTTTAACACCCTGGACTCTAATTAAATCAGTCATTGAAAACCCTATGGAGTTCGATTTTACTCTGACATATATAACGTTGCCATGAATCAAAATTGACTTAATAATAGATGATTTTTAATGCCAGCTGAACATGGAATCATTATATAGACAATGTTGTACACTGATGTTAGAATTTGATGTAAAAAATGATATTATTTTGTTGAAAAATAAAGTATTCTTGCAAGTCTGCCACTATACAAATCATATAATTAAAAATATGCAATATGTATTGAACATTTACTAGGTACTTGACACAGTTTTAAATAATTTATTTAATTCTCTTAATAGCCATACTGTCACACAGCTAATAAAAAGCAAAGTGAGGATATAAATCTAAGCATAAGACTAAGTTCCTACTCTCTATTTTAGGGCAATAAAGCCAGAAGTATTCCTGTTGTTGTTGCTGTTAAATGCAATCAAGTTGGTTCTGACTCATATTGGCCCTATATAGGATTTCTGAGGAGCAACCTGGTGGCTTTGAACTACTGTCCTTGTGGTTAGCAGTCCAGTTCTGATCCTACAGCACCACACCTGAAGTACTATTAACCAGAATTAATATTTTAAATCACTAGAAACAGGGAGAGTAGTTTGATTATGGGAAAACGATTCAAATTCAATTTACTAAGATGTTGTTATTGTTGTTAAGTTCCATCTAAGTTGCTTTCAACTTACAGCAACCCTGTATAAAGTTTCTGAGGAGTTGTAAGTGGGTTTGAACTGTTGATCTTGTGGTTAGCAGTACAATGAGTATCCTACAGTGCCACATCAGGACTCCATAAAAAGTATGTTGTTGTTTTTGTTAGGTGCTGTCGAGTTGGTTCCAACTCATAGCAACCTCATATAGGGTTTCCAAGGAGTGACTGGTGAGTTTGAACTGCCAACATTGTGGTTCACATTGACCTGGCAATCCAGTGCTTATCCTACAGTGGCACACCCATGACTCCATGAAATGTATAATAGACATCAATTTTAAAAATATACCATGCTAAATTATTAAACAACTAAGCCCATCTTGGAAACCCTATACAGGGTCACTATGAGTCACAACTGACTCAACAGGACTTAACAGCAACAACAACCAAATATAACACACATCTAACCAGAACCAGTAATATTGATTTATATAATTGCTAATTTCATTAACAAAACATTGATTTGTTTTGATTATGTGTTTTAAAGATTATCCTGGATATTTAGAGCTAGATGAAACTTTAGAGTAGATTTAGTTGACAGCTTTACTATACAAATTAGTTAATAAATACCAGAGAATGCAAAACTTACTGCTATTTATAAATTATTATTGTTATTAAGTGCTGTCAAGTCGACTCTGACTCACAGCAACCCTGATAGGGTTTCCAAGGAGCAACTGGTGAGTTTGAACCACCAACCTTGTTGTTCAAACTAACCTTACTTATCCTACAGTGCTCATCCTACAGCACCACAGCATAAATTATTGCAGCATATAAAATGAGAAGCATAAGACCCGGTCTATCATGGTCCATACCTATTGTATGTTTATAGAGCATTTTTGAAACAATGGGTTGCACTATTTTCAAATTATTCACAGATCTTTAGTCAATGGATAGGGTTGTATCAGTTCAGGTTCTTTGAGAAGCAAATGCCAAAATGGAATTAAAGAGTAAGCACTTCCTAGAAAGAAACAGCTATGGAAGATAAAAGGAGGAAGGAACACAAAGCATGACACAGCCTAGAAATCTATGAAGAGAAAGGAAGCTGGAGGAAGAACCTGAGATCACTATGCATTTTCTGAGTGTCTGAGCCAAGTCAATGGGAGCTCAGAGGGAGTCCATTAGAGGAATGGCCTGGCTCCAGTCCCGGGACTTTGCTTACTCATTGAGAAGAGTGTGGCCTGTGTGTGAAAACACTATGCTGTATCCTGAAGATATAGCAGCTGGAGTCGGTCTGTTCACTGCACTGTTGGCAGCAGGGAGATCTGAGCGGGCACCTCCACAGCTGCCACAGTGGTGTAAACAGTAGTTTGCTGGTAGTAAAGAATAAAGTGCTTGCAACAGTTTATGATTATGCCATCCTACCACACTCTGAGCTCTTTTTTCAAGTGCTTAGGAAACTTGTCACAGCCAATCTGCCATATTTCTTTGCTCGCATCATTTGACAACTCCTACAATCTCATATTTTAGATAAAAAACCTCCCCAATTTAAGTTTGACCAGGTTGAAGATGCCGTGTTTGCCACAAGTAAAAGAATTGTGCTCAGCAAACTAACCTTTCTACTCTCTTGGTTAGTTATTTGTTCATTTGTTCAAAGAGCCTTATATGCCAATAGCAACATATGCAAAGGTATGGATATATGAAAGAGGTTGTTTAAGGAACTACATGCAATTTTTAAAAAGTCTAGTGATTAGGATGTTTATAGAATTTATCAGCAGATGAAACAAATTTTAGACTACAGAATTTGTATTATACCCTGAAAGTGGTTGAGAACCACACAAACATTTTATACATGGAAGAATTCACATCATGATAGAACACAGAAGCTAAGGTATTTTAGAAGGGTTGGTGATTAATTGGAAATAGAATGATCAGGAGAGGGAGAACCAGTGTGTCTTTATATATATGGTCTAGATCCTTGCTACTTAAAATGTGTGTGGTGGTGCTTAAATCAGCAGGTCAATATCAGCTCATTCTCTATACCAAACCAACTAAAGTAAACAATGCAATTTTATCAATATCTTCAAGTGGTTTGTATGAAAATTAAAGTTTGAGAAGTGTTAGACTAGATCATGGATGGAGAACATCCAGCCTGTGGGTTGTTAAAGGTCGGCAAAATCATTTGGTCTGGCCCTGCCAGGGCAACCACAGTTTCAGCCATCAAATTGCAGTTGTTGTTCAGTGCCTTTGAGTCAGTCTGTTCTGATACATAGAGACTCTGCATAGTGGGTTTTTTTTTTTTTTTTTTTTTTTCCTTTCTGCATAGTGTTTTTGAGGAGCACCTGGTGGGTTTGAACTACTAACCTTGTGGTTCGCAGCCCAGTGCTGATCCTGTAGCACCACACCAGGAGTCCGTTTTCACACTGTTGTTGTTAAGTGCCGTGGAGTCGGTTCTGACTCAGAACAAACCTGTATAGGATTTCTAAGGAGCTGCATATTAAGGGTATGTTAATTAAATGTTTGACCAAATGTGGTGATGGTGGTGGTTGTGTGCCATGGAGTTGGTTCTGAATCATAGTGACCCTGTATAGGGTTTCCAAGGAGGCACATTGTTGTTGTTGTTAGGTGCCGTCTAGTCGGTTCCGACCCATAGCTACCCTGTATAAGGTTTCCAAGGAGAAACTGATGAGCTTGAATCACCAACCTTGCAGTTCAAATGGCTTTGCAGTCTGGCACATTAACCCACAGTGCCACACCAGGACTCCAAGGAGGCACATTGTTATTGTTGTTAAGTGCCGTCTAGTCGGTTCCGACCCATAGCTACCCTGTATAAGGTTTCCAAGGAGCAGCTGATGAGCTTGAATCACCAACCTTGCAGTTCAAATGGCTTTGCAGTCTGGCACATTAACCCATAGTGCCACACCAGGACTCCAAGGAGGCACATTGTTGTTGTTGTTAAGTGCCATTGAGTCGGTTCCAACTCACAGCAACCCTGAACAGGGTTTCTGAAGCTGTAAATCTTTACGGGAGCAGAAAGTCTCATCTTTCTCCCTCAGAGCAGCTGGTAGTTTCGAACTGCTGAGCTTGCAGTTCGCAGTCCGATTTGTTACCACTACGCTACATTGTTGTTGTTAGGGATGTGTTAATTAAATGTTTGATCAAATATAATAGTAGTTTAACTTTTAAGTTGATAAGTTTGTATGGCCCATGAATGATGTTATAAATTTTGGCAGGAAAAAGGTTCCCCACACTTGATCTAAATCATAGGTCAGTAAACCTTTTCTATGAAAAGCCCAATAATAAATAGTTTAGGTTTTATGAGCCATACTGTTTATATTGACACTACTCAACTTGATCACATAGGGTGAACTCTGTCATATAAAACACGTAAAAGACTGTGTAGCTGTGTCTTAAAAACATCAACAACAAAAATTGATTTTCATGTGGTACAAAATATTTTTCTTTTAACTGTTTTCAACCATTTAAAAATGTTTATACAGTTTTAACTCATGGACTATACAAAAACTGATGATGGGACAGATTTGTTTTATGTATCATTTTTTGGCAAGCACTTGTGTAGGTGAAGGAGTTCTGATGGCACAGTGAATTAAGCATTGGACTGGCTGTTAACCACATGATCAGTGGTTAAAACTCACCAGCTATTCCACAGATGAAGGATGAGGCTGTCTGCTCCAGGAAAAATGTTCAGTGGCAGAAGCCCTCCATAGCAGTTCTATTCTGTTCTGTGGGGTCTCTGAGTTGGAATCTACTCCATAGCAGGGAATTTGTCTAGGTGAATGAATGAATGATATAGTCATTTAAAGAGGTAAGAAATAATGGGTAAAGAGAGGTTGTTGACCAGATGTTGATGCGGTCCATACGCCCAGACATCAAGTAGATTCCAACTCACAGTGGGACTACCATCAAAGTAGATACCCTTAGGGTATCTGAGTCTGCAAATCTCTGTGGGAGCAGACAGCCCCATTTTTCTTCTATGGAGCAGCTAGTGGGTTTGAGCCACCAGCCTTTGAGTTAGCAGCCCGATGCTTTCCCACTGTGCCACCAGAGCTCCTTTGATCTCCACAGGACAGGTATTATCTATTACCACTTTTTGAAACATTAGATATTGGAGGCGAAACAATCTTTATTAGAAAGGTTAGAAAGTTTTATTCTGGGCAAGATTCACTTTTTCTCTATATTCCTCTAATAACTTCTGTTTTTTCCCATGAATATCTTTTAATATATGAAAGAGAAAACGAGTCCAACATATTTCACACAGTAGAAATCAAGTATTGTTTGATTGATGTAGCTGAATGAGATTATTTAACATTATTTAATAAGCAGGAATACCAAGCAAATTTATGGGAAGTGTCTTATTTTTATTTTATACTATATGAGGAATTTCTTAAACACCATATAAGGCATTCAGCCTTATATTTGAGGTAAAAACAAAATAACTGTGACTTAATTTATGAGCTCTATCATACAGATGTTAGTTGTGATGTGTAATGTCTTTTCTTTTCTCATTTGTTCTCTTCAATCTCACAGCTTTCTCCATTTCCAGTGAAAACAGCCAAGTAGTAATGATCGTCATTTCAGCTGCAGTAGCAATTATTCTCCTCATAGTTGTCATATATGTTTTGATTGGAAGGTGAGTTCACAGTCTGTTTTGATATTTGTTTTCATTATTTCTTTGCCTTTTCCTCAATTGATGTTAGAGTTTGAAGAATGTGTTCCATAAAGTGTTTCGGCAAATAAGAATGCCTACACATTCATTCTATGTCCTTCTTTTTCATTTTCCTTTCTCTGTTTTTGCCATCCTTAGTTTCCATGTTACTTCTTCCATTAAATCCTACTTGCACTGCTCAAAAAATACCCTTCTCTTCTTTTGACCCCACCATAGATTTTTGTTTGCTCTTTCCAGTTATCTCCTGCCTCTTCAAATGCATCCCAAATTTCCTAGTACTCGCTTCCCTAGAACCCTAGTCATACTGCACAGCAATAACCACTAACAATGGGGACTTTAGCCTTCATTCATTCTAACAGTAGTTGTTAAAGAAAATACTATAAACACATTCTAAGGCCATTATAAAAACTGAGCTGGAGGGATCTGCACAGTGGGAAGCAACTCTACATATCTCCTCATTAGGCAGCTTTCCAGAATCCCCAGAGGAGGAGGTTTTCTATAGAGAATTTAGAAAATATGAAGTCATTAAACTTTCACTAAAGCATTTAATTGTTTGAGGAAAATACTTATTCTTGTGTGCTTTGCACAATCTGAGCATAAATAATTATTTTAAGTATAGTTTCTTTAAACCTTTTCTTCCATTAATTTGTCTCTAGATTCTGTGGATATAACAAGTCAAAACATGGGGCAGATGAGAAAAGACTTCACTTTGGGAATGGACATTGTAAGTTTCTAAGCTTTTCTTTTTCTTTATTTTATTTTAACATTTTAGTTTAGCCTTTGGTGGCTTATAATGGAATAATTTCCTCCTGACATAGAGAATTCAAAAGTAGGTTTATAGGAAAATTGAGCAAATTACTTTTATTTTTAAACAGATATGGAAATTCATGGCTCTGCATTAAGAAATTTTTACATGGCTACATTTCATCATACTTTACTTAAAGTAAAGGGTGACCTGTGGTTTATATTAGAATAATGTACATGATGGGTAGAACGGACTATAGTTAGCTCTGCTTGGCTGAAATGCAAAGCGTATCTTCAATTTCCTTATTACCAGCCCTTTGCTGAAATCAAAAAAAGAACCTTTTCTGTTTCCTAACTGCCAAGTAAATATAAACAACCTCTGTTTATGTGAAATGCCTTTCTCCATTTTGCTAACTAACTAGGAGAGCCTTTAGAATAAACTGTTGTATTTTGGAGTTACATGATATCCAATTTATAGTAAAGCCAGAACTGCCCTACTCCACCACCCTATTTTAATACCAACCCATTTAACCTCTTCTAATATTTTCTAAAAGATATAATCTTTCAGGAAACAAAGTACTCAGATGTAACAAAAAGACTTTTATTTTCCTTCTGGTGAAACAAGTAATTCCAGGTGTTTTTCTTTTCAAAACTATGGCTCAGCTAATGCGGCAAATGCTTATCAGTGGAGTGGCTTCAGAGGGAATAGCGTGTTCTCATAGACATTAGTACAGAGACTGCATGTCTGCTCCTGTGCTCTGAAAGTCGTGCAAGCAACCCTTTCTTTAATACTATTGTTGTTCCTGTTAGGTGCTGTCCTCTCTGTTCTGACTCATAGTGACCCTATATATAACAGCTATTTTCAAATCTAGTTAATATCAACTCTTGGATTTGCATCTACAAATGATAGATTTAGATATAATTCAAGTGAAATTTTGATTATCTACTCTGGTAGCGTAGTGGTTACGAATTGGGCTGTGAACCTTAAGGTCAGCAGTTCGAAACTACCAGCCACTCCGCAGTAGAAAAAAGATGAGGCTTTCTGCTCCCGTAAAGATTTCCAGCCTCGGAAACCCTGTACAGGGTCGCTATGGGTCGGAACCGACTCGATGGCACTTAACAACAACATTGCTAACATGGAAGAGGCACAGTGTCATTTGAAAAGTAGACTCTTTTGCAAAATGTAAATTGATGTGGGGTGGAGACAGTGCATTGCAGACCACAATATTTGCTTTGTCCACTGACATTTCCTGCCATCTCTTCATGGAGTCATTATGGAATAGGTCACTAACAAGCTAGAGTTCCAGCTTCCCAATATCAACATCTCATCATTCTCATTAAGTTAGTTTACTGACTCAAAAGGCCTTAAAAATATATATAAACAAATGATAAAACATTGCCTTTTTCCTAGGGTCTGCAAAAAAACCTCACCACAACTGACATGCAAAAATGACAGCAGTTACATTCTTGTGGATAAAGATGATTTTCATTTGAGTTGGACAGTTGATGTCTTTAGTGCAAGACTAAAGTGATACGGTCTTTTTTTATGGGAGTGATCAATCTTATGAATCTGGAGTTTTGATAAATCTGTGCGCCAACTACAAGTTGATTTCTGTACCACTTCAGTCTATTTTAGCTATTAGTTTTTATGGTGGAGTTTGTTGAAACTTTAATTTTCTTCAAATGTGTAAATATCTTTATGATTAAAAAAATATGCATTTTATCCTAGTTGCAAAGGAATAAAGTAACTTATACGCATGTCATAAACTTTCTGTGTTTTAATACTATAGCTGGTTTATTTCAGACTTCTTTTTTTATTTTGGTATTACTTTAAAAAGCTCAAGCTATGAACTGTTCCCTGCAGTCTTGTTACTTATCCTATAATGTTGCTTCAAAAGGAAAGAAATGTGTTTCACCTCCTAAAATCCTGTCCCTTTGCCCTCTCCGGCTGGGCTTTTTTACTTTTTGCTATCCTTAGGGCAACTCATGCTGGTAAAATGGAAATGTAAATTATTGTGTTTGCACAGAATGAGCTGTAAAGTAGTGCAGCTTAACACGTGTGCATGTGTTTATTATCTGGTTTTCAAGACAGAGCCTAGTTACTCTGTATGTTGCCCTTAATTATTGGTGTGAAGGGATTATGTGCCTTGCAGCCTGAATCACCTGATTCCTGGAATCTCTGGGGTCAGCAGTTAAAAATCAACAGCCAAAGTCCCCACAGTG
The DNA here is from genome assembly GCF_000296735.1 of Chrysochloris asiatica. Lineage (NCBI taxonomy): Eukaryota > Metazoa > Chordata > Mammalia > Afrosoricida > Chrysochloridae > Chrysochloris > Chrysochloris asiatica. The sequence continues at coordinate 10,331,550 of NW_006408586.1, forward strand.
AACAGGCCATTTTACTTGGTGAGCGTGTGTGGCTGGGGGTGGGGCAGGAAGGGTGGGTAATATGTGTGTGTGCTTATATTTTCATGTTTACCTCAAATGCCATGTGGATGAAAACACAATTTATTCAGTTTAATGAATGTCATTGATTTTATTTTGGACTCAACCTTTTTTAGATTATTTAGTAATTCATGTATTCTCTAAGATTGATGGATACTGAAAAGTATTTTGAAAAGTATTTTAATCCAGTACTTATTTAAAATACTTGAGATACTGTTCTTGACAATTCATTTGATAATCTTGTTTGTAAATTCAGATAGCAGTATATCTTCCCCAAACGGATTTTCTAAAACTCAGTGAGGTAAAACATTTGTAATTGCTTATCACTAGTATTTTTATTTTTACCTTATGTTTACAAGTGTCATTTGGTTTTCTTGAAAATGAATGCTAGGATTTCATACCTTATTATTGCTAAGCAGATACAAATCATATTATAGCCTCAATTTGATATGTGGATCTTCAAAAATGTAAACAAGTTGACTACACCAAAAAATTCCACAATGAATTCATTTCATGTTCCAGTAAATTTATGATTGCTTTTACTCTTTTGGTTTTTGTTGTTGTAATTTTGACTACATAGCAAGAAAAACAGAGATAGATTTCCTTAATCTGTTTCCTTGTTTTTAGGATAATATATTTTAGCATTCATAGTATTAAGCCTAATTTTCCTGTAATAACAATGGTTCACTGTATTAAAGTATAACTCCAGCATCTGTATGTGTGCTTTTTTTTAATTGTAAGAAGCAATTATTTTTTAAATATTGCAGAATTGTAAACTTATCTGTGAGTTCAAAAGAAATGAGCATTTCTCAGGCTAACTTTAACTGCCATCAAACACTAATGATATTAATAATGGTGACTAAACACTAGTAACACTCAAAATAATGGCAATACTGTCTATCATGAATTGAGCACTATGTTAAAGGCATTCATGCTAGGCCCTTAGTCAATTTTCAAGAGCTTGCTCTAAGATATAGATTAGTTTCTGTAATTGATTGAGTTTTTCAAGGTAGGAAATCTTCAAAAGTAGAATTTTCAGTTCAAATGACACTCTAATCCATTTGCCCAAGTAAGAGCTTTCCCCATTTTTATAGATGTTGACAACCTAGATGTTTCTTTCTTTCAAATTATCCACACCCTGCCTCAGTCTGTGAGCAGCTGCTGATTTATAGTAACTGACTTAACAGTAGGCAGAATTATAAGTGTAAATAGTACAGTTGGTCCTTCATCTACTTTCATCTTTTCTGCCTTTATCTTTCACTTCATATTCTGTTGCTCCAAAATCTTTCAAAGAAAGAAACAAAGAAGCAAGATGAGTGTTTATATCACATGTCTCTTAGGTACCTTGTCTTTTATAATCCATTTATTCTTACAGCCTGTGTTTCATTCTTAGCAATGTCCATGGTAGCGTTTCAGGAATATAATAATGTGGTATAACCATGGCATTTATAAAATTACCTTGTAGTTCACGGAAAAGACCATTTGGTAGCACAGACTCTGAAATCATGGACTTAGTGGATTTAATGTTCATTGTGCTGAAATCTTTTTTCCAGAATTCTCGCCAGCCTTTACTGCCTTTACATCTATTTAACACAACTAGACGAAACAACCTCAAAGAAATCTATGATAATCACTAAGTATTAACTCAGTGTTTTAAATGAGATTTCTCTATTGTAGAGTGACATTGGGAAATATGATGCTATTTTTTATTCGGTTTTGGATATGAAAAATACATTAACATTTAGAATGATGAATAAATGAACATATATCAATAATAAGTACTAAATTAAAAGTAAAAGCAGCACTAACATATATGATGTTATTGTTGTTAAGTGCTGTCTGGTCAGTTTTGACTCATAGCGACCCTTGTATAGAGTTTCCAAGGAGCTGCTGATTGGTTTGAATTGTTGACCCTGTGGTTAGCAGCTTAGAACTTATCCTATAGCACCACACCAGGATTCCAATATATTTGATAAAGGTTTTTAATTGCATTTTTAAAAAGTATTAAAATTTTTAAGGAACTTCAATAGATTTTTAGGATCCATTTTTCAAATGGATTTTTTTTAACATTTTAAATTACTTCTAAGGTGAGTTCTTTTTTTTGATTGACAGGAGTCTCATTAAGATTAAATAAAATTCAAAATAATTTTGTATATATATAAATTATTTGTTTTATTTTAATTTCAGAACATACTTTTGTTTATGAAAAGTGTTCACTTTCAAAATGATTTAATAAATATATTATGAGTTATTAAAAATGAACTATGTTTTCTCTCTCTTCCTTCTTTCTCTCCTCCCTTCTGCCTCCTGCCTTCTCTCTCTGGCAGAGGTTACCTTCCTCACCTTCCTCACCCTGAATAAAAGTCTCTAGATGGACAAAAAAAAAAATGAACTATGTTTGAAATTTAGCACATTAGCAGCATTATTAAACTTATAAACCATATTTATATATTATCCTTAACTCTGTTGAAAAGTTATACATAAAATTTCAGACAATTGGTACTATTTGTGTATATATATATAATAGACACCCATATTATATTTACATACAGCCTAAAGTAGACATGCCATTGCAGTGTAGCACTTGATTGTTAAAGTTAGTAAAAGTAAAATAGTGTCAGGCAGAAGAAATGGAATTTTATATTCTTTATCTATAGTTAAAGCACTCCTATAGCCTTACAAAAGTACCACTTTCATATATTTTTGTTCATTGTCAGATTCATTGTAATAGATACTAAATTACTACATTGTAGAATTGTAAATGTGAAATGCCATGATAATGTTCACTCAGTTGTGCTTCTAGAAGCTAATTGCTGGACTTTCTGAACTCTGAACTATTGTTTCCTAAAGAGTTCCCTCTTTGGATGTCTGTTTTTCTTATATACTTTTGTTTTCTTTTCAGAGAAAGCTGCTCATTTTATTTTCTTTTTATTACAGAAAATGTTTTTCTTAAATTACTTGGTCCAATGTTCCTGTCTGTTAGTTTCTGTGCAGCCATACAATAAACTAAAACTTGGTTCACTTTACTGACATTGAGATTTCTTTTAAAATTATTAATGCTAGCATAAAAATTTGCTCTGTAAATGTTTTACAAATCTCACTACGGTAATTCTTTTCTTCGTTTCCTTAAACAGTAAAACTTCCAGGTCTGAGAACTTATGTTGACCCGCATACTTATGAAGACCCTACCCAAGCAGTTCATGAGTTTGCCAAGGAATTGGACGCCAACAACATATCCATTGACAAAGTTGTTGGAGCAGGTAACTACCACAATAATTTCATTGCAAACCTAGTGTGTTAATGACAAGTTCATGATTACAGGAGTAGGAATAAGAATGCTGCCTGAGTTGCCTTAGGTTCTCAGGACTAAGTATATTGCTATGGAAAGGAATTTTTTTTTTTTAATTTTATGATCAAAGGCTGGCAAAAATAAATGAAAGAGCATTTAATGAAATGTAATGATTTCAAAGGTGCCAGACTTACAGACTTACTGACCATGGCTGGCTTTTATTTATTGAATTTCAGAGGTGACAGCTTGATCTCCCAGTGGTAATACTGATCATGTGTCACAAAGCCTACTAGATTAAATAGGGGTACCAGGATAAAAATGTCTCAATTCAAATAAATAAGCTTAGCAAATAAAATAGAAATTTGTAGAATTTTTAGAATCCACTTTGGAATTAGAACAAAAGCAAATAGCAGTTGGAAAAATAAATATAGAAATGACACGCTTTGCACAAATTTGATCACTAATATGTTAGTGGATATTTAAAATAAAAGGGTTATATTTTTAACAGTTGTCTTTATATAGATGTAGCTAACTTGTTCTAAAGCAAATAGTCAGATGGCCATTTATTTGATCTAATACACTTTCACTGCATCAGTTCATTGAGTGGTATGGTGCTTTAGGATAAGCACTGGGCTGTTAACTGCAAATCACAAGGTCAGGGGTTCAAACCCACCAGCCACCTTTAGAAACCCTATGAGGTTTCTAGGAATCAGAACTGACTCAGTGGCATGCAACAACAGCATGTTGCATGCTTTAAATAAAACTACAGGGTTATTTTTTATACTATAATTTAAGCTATACTAAAGTAGTTGTTTTATATACATGTACCTCCTCAATATATTCAGTTTGTATGTCAATAAAATTATTTAGAATTAAAATAAACCTCGTTCAGTAGTAGAGTTTTAAAACATCATTTCATCATTCAATATTACTCTCAAAACAGAAACAAACTACATTAATGCAGGTATCAGAATGAAAGATTGAAATTAGGCATACAATATCAGATTATATCTTCTGCAAGTACATTATTTATCACTGATACTTCATTCTAAGAGTGAACATGCAATTTTCTGTTTCTTTTCTTCTTCTTTCTGTACATCAAAGAAGTATTTATAATTCAAGCAGGACCTCCTAAGTAATTTATATAATTGGAATAAAATAATTTGTTAAGTTTCTCTGCTAATTTGCTCAACACCTTGCTCTCCTGAAAACTCAAATGTTATTGTTAGTTGCTGACAAGCCCATTATGCCTCATGGTGACCCATGTATGTCGAGTAGATCTTTTAGAAGCAGATTGACAGACCTGTTTTCTGAGGTGGCTCTGGGTAGGTTAAAAACCTTAGGGCTAGTAGTAAGTATTGAACCATTTGCAGTATCCAGGGACTCCCAAAACTCACATACATAAAAAATATTAATATATGAAACTGGTGATTTTTGAAAAGAAAGTAAAATTGCATTTAATTTTTTTTTCAATAAAATCTTTGAGCATATACATATTCACTGAACATGTACATCAGCCTCGTAACAAAAGAGATATGTACGGGCTACTTTCTTTTCTTTGTACAGTCTTGCTTTGTGAACTGCTTTATATTAGAGACAAATTTTTCCTCCTTGGTTTTAATGCTGCCCCACAAGAGTGCACTGTTCTCCAGCATGGGAGCTGCAGTAGCTTATGCAGCATACAGATTTTGCACATTGAAAAGAGAATCTAATGAGAATAGGAAAAACTCTCTTCTCAGCCATTATCCAGAAAACTGGACAGATAGATATATTATGACTATGAATCTTAGGGTATTCTACAATAGTAAAGCTTATACATGTAAATGATAAATTGGCAAAGTCATGTATCCAGAACACAATGGTGTGCGACAAAGTGCACTCACTAAACATGTTTCATAATCAATAAGATAAAGGGGCGCCTCAACCACACTGAATCACTCAACAAATTGTTCTCTTGTTCCTTTTTCTTGTTCTTTTTTGTAAAAAATTACAAAGATTTGTCCAATAAGACATTAACATTGCTATTATCAGCATCATCACAAACCACCTGTTACATTTATGTAGAATTTGGCATTGTATACAGTATTTTTATATAAATTCTTCAGCAACTTCTAAGAGTTAGGTACATAGCTTATACTTCTTAAAGGAAGTCTCAACCCAGAGCAGTAAATTATGACTGACTCTTATGGAATGCTTACCATGTATTTGGTAATTCTCCATGTGTTTTGCATACATTAATTCTTTTAATTGCACAACAGCTTTAGGTAGTATACATAATTAATCTCACCATGTTACAGAGAAGGAAAAAGAAACACAGAGTTTAAATCATCCTATCATAGTCACATTGCTAATAAGTGACAGAGACAGGATTCAATCCTATTTAGTCTTACTCCAGAATCCATGCTCTTAACTATAGCTCTGTAGTATGATTTTAGTAAAGTGACAAATGACTTGTCACTTAGAGTAAGTGATGATGACATCTGAGTTTAAAACATTATCCATGATACCATAGTGTCTCATTTTTGCTAACAAATTCAAAAAAAATTATTTACTTTAGACCATTACTTTTCCTCTTTTTGATACTCTCATATTTGCAATGGCACAATCACCCTTGAATTTGGAAAGATTAGCAAATTTTCTCAAGTCTTTCCCTTTATTATTCCCTTCATCTTACAAAAAAGGAAAAGCTAGCACTGACTTATTTACCTTTACATCTCCATGATTTTTACAGTGTCTGTTACACTGCTTCTAATTGATCAATATTTATTGAATGGATGAGTGGTTTCCTGCTGTGGCTCTAAAGTGGCTTTTCCAAATCACAGTCATTTTTTTGAGAACAGTGATATCCCTGATTTCATTGGGAAGTATAGAGTCTAGGGGAGTTTAGAGCTTCATGGAGAAAAGCAAGTAAGTATCTTGTAGTGATGCAATAATCAAATCAGTAGGATAGTTATTATATAATTTATTATCTTTGGGGCTGGAAATCCTTGGTCAAAAAATCTAGAGGAGTAATTTACTTCTTACCAATTTCTTTCATGCTGACATATGGGACACAATATTTGGTAGATAAATTCACAGTGAAAATGTTGGACCACAAATGATGTTTAAAAAGTAGGCTGAAAACTTTTGCAGTCATGTAATTAATTCCAGCATATTTCAGAAAAACTGTTGATATTAAAAAAATAATAACAATCAAATTTTGTTTTTCTTTCAAATGTGATCCAAACCAAATGTCATGAATCCATATAACATTAGATTTCCTAATAGCAGTGGATGGCACTAATCTGTGTTGATCAATATGGCAGCAATTCAGTTAAAAAAAAAAAAAAAAAGAATGAATAAGATCTTTGATCTCAGTAGGTTCAAAATCTAGTGAAGAATGATTAGCAAATCTTATGAAGAAAATATACATGTTGAAGATAATATCCATTCTAATAATAGACAATTTTAGATCCATAGGATCATAGTATTTAAAAGTCAGCAACTCTATATTAACAAATTCTACATTAATTATTTATTTAATACAACTTTTATTGGCTATAATAAATGTAAGATATTGTTTCTACAGTGATTCTAAAGATAGCATATGTTATGGTATAGTTCATACTGTTGTATTATTGTTTTCCACTTGGAAGTCAGAGAGCTTTACAGTTAACATATCAATAATGCAGCACATTAATATTCCAGTAAAGTGAAGTGAGTGCAGATGCTTGATTTCTCATTTTCCAAAGTCCAAGTTTATGGCCAAACTGTCCCTCTTAATAAAAATGGAAGAGTTAAAACATCTGAAATTTCCTCAAATGATGGAGCCATAAAATATGTGTTATTCTGTTGATTATACTGAAAAAAAAAAAAGGCAGCTATTATAACAAAGGTGAAAAGTCTGATACAGCTTTCATCTTTTCTCATGTTTTTTCATATTGCATTATTTATAATTTGATACTACAAAATATCACCAGGTCAATTTTCCACCAAGATGTGATTATACTAAGGAGATTCCTAAGGAGACTTAGAGTACCATCTTCAAAAATAATTTTAACACCTACTGTGTACATCATGCTGCTCAAAGAGTGGCAGGTTTATAATTTGTAAAGATAGAAAAGAGTTGTTTAGTAATGATTGATTAGTATTATATACATTATTTTTAATCTTTTGTTGTTCTCCGTTCTAACAGGTGAATTTGGAGAGGTTTGCAGTGGTCGCTTGAAACTTCCTTCGAAGAAAGAGATTTCAGTGGCCATTAAGACACTGAAAGTAGGCTACACAGAAAAGCAGAGGAGAGACTTTCTGGGAGAAGCAAGCATTATGGGTCAGTTTGACCATCCCAATATCATTCGACTGGAGGGAGTGGTTACTAAAAGTAAGTAAAGTTGCAAAAATTGTTTATTTGTATATCGAAGAGAGGTTGTGTAATTATTTTGAGAATTTTGATCTTCTGACTGTATTTTTCATAGATGAAGAACCCTGCTCTGTTTCCGATCTGGGCCGGTTCACTCCTCCTTAGGCAACCTGGTGGTCCCCGCTCCTGGAAAGTCACCATATTGATGCCGAACTTAGTGTGGACACCGGATCGGCATGGCACACTACAGCCGAGAACTCCTGGACTCAAGTGATCCTCCAGCCTCAGCCTCCGGAGTAGCTGGGATTATAGACACGTGCCATCAGTTTGGTGACTTCCTGGGAGCTGGGTACCACCAGGTTGTTAAGGAGGGATGAACCCGCCCAGATCGTAAACGGAGCAGGATCCTTCAGTAAGCAAATACTAACTTAGCATCTCTCAGTCTGAACAAAAAGATGACTTTTAGATACATTTCCTTGACAACAGAACAATTAAGAAAAAGTATTCACTGAGTTTTATTATGGACCTTAAACAACATTTAAAAAAATTATAAGCTAAACAGAGATAGAGTAAGGCATGCTGATTAAAAGATAAGAAGAAAATTATGGAAAATTGTTTATCATGTATTTTGTTAAATGCCATTGAGTCAGTTCTGACCCATAGCTACCCTATATAGGGTTTCCGAGGAGTGTCTGGTAAGCTTGAATCACCGACCTTGCAGTTCAAACAGCTTTGCAGTCTGGCGCCACACCAGAACTCCTTATCATGTATAGCAGCAAGGAAAAGCAATTCATCAAATTTGACTGGAACTCCCAGATAGCTACCTTTTTTATTGTTCACTAGCCTCGTTTAAGCTTCCAAAGTTTTACCACCATGTTTTAGGAAAATTATGGGAGTCTTGGGAATACTTCTGAGTTCCAAAGATTGGGAGCTTGATACAGCCAAAGTCTTTTCTTAGTTCTTTGTGGAACTCAAATTGTTCTTATCTAGATTCCCATATGGATTCTTGACTGCTCTAGGGAAGTTCTGGCTCAAAGCCAGTGTTGGGGGTATCAACTTACTTCCATGATGGTTTCTCCAGCCAGTCTCAAAATGGATCCCATGAGGCAGATATGAGATTTTTGGCTACAGTTCCAATGAAAACCTTTTTGAGTACGTTCTGTGACATATTTTTTTTCCTCAAGAGTTTGGAGCACAGTACAGAGAAAAAGCTAAATTGGCAGCCAACTCCTTAGAATGAAAGACAACATATGGCAGGGATTTGGCATCCTTTAGGGGATAATTCATTGGCAACACATTTACATATTCTGGTCACCAACAGACAGTACACATTATGTTCCTCACAATGAAATATTTCTTTATCATCACAGAAAACACTTTCCAAACGGCACCGATACCTACTCTCATGTGAGTGTGACTAAAAGGCAGCTGCTTTCTTCTTAGAGCATGGGGTTATTGAAATAATACTTTGATCTTTCCAGATTTTCATATATTATAATGGAATTAACTTTATATAATATGGAATAACTTAAGCATATATTGTAAGCCTATATTAAGTATTGTAGGAGATAATTTTTTTTTTCTGTACTACTAGAAATCAGGCCATGCTACTAGCAAACTGAAAAATATTATGGTTAAAAACATTAAAAATAATAATAAAAAAATATGTACATGGTTAATCATAGTGTTATTAAGTGCTGTTGAGTTGGTCCTGACTCATAGTGACCCTGTATTGGGTTTCTGAGGAGCACCTGGTGAACTTGAACCACTGACCTTGTGGTTCAAATCGACCATACAGTTGAGTACATTAATCCACGGTGTCACAGTTTGTGTTGTTATTAGTGCTGTTAAGTGAGATCCTACTCATAGTAATCCTATGCAAAACAGAAAGAACTCTGCCCAGTACTGTGCTATCCTCACAATCGCTATTACCCTTGAGCTCATTGCTGTTGCACTGTGCCAATGCATTTCATTGGGTTTTTCCTCTTTTGCTCCAATACTCCACTTAATGTCCTTCTCCAAGGACTGGTCCCACCAGACAAAGGCACATCATTCTGACTTCTAAGAAACATTCTGGCTGTACGTCTTCAAACACAGATTTTTTTGTATCCTGGCAGTCCGTGGTACTTTTAATCTTTTCCAACAATTGATGTACAATGCATCAATTCTTCTACAATCTTGTTAATTCATTGTTTAACTTTCACATGTATATGAGACCATTGAAAAGACAATGACTTGGGTCAATTACCCCTTATTCCTCAAACTGACATCTTTATTCTTGAACACTAAAAAGTAGTCTTGTGCACCAGATTTTCCTAATGCAGTATGCCATTTGATTTCTTGACTGCTGCTTCCATGTTTGTTGATAGTGGATGAAAGCAAAATGAAGTATTTGGTGATTTCAATCTTTCCTCCTTTTATCATGAGATTATTTATTATTATTCCAGTGGTGAGGATTTTTTTTTTTTTTTTTTTTTTTTACATGGTGGTATAAGCCTTATAGAAGGCTGTGGTCTTTGATCTTCATCAATAAATATCTTAAATTCTCTTCACTGTCAGCAAGTATCATCTGTATATCAAAGGTTATTAATGAGTCTTCCTCCAATCCTGCTGCCATATTCTTCATATAATCCAATTTATTGAAGTACTTGCTCAGTATACAGACTGAATATATATGCGAACAGATACAATGCTGTCACACACTCTTACTGGTTTTAAACCATTCACTGTCTCCTTGTTCTCTTCTACGACTGCCCCCTAGTCTATATACATGTTGCTCATGAGAACAGTTAAGTGTGACCCTGCACAGGGTTTCTGAGGCTATAAATCTTTACAGGAGCAGAAAGCCTCATCTTTCTCCCACGGAACCACTTGTAGTTTCGAATTGCCGACCTTCAGGTTAGCAGCCCAAGCTCCTTAATAAAACAGTAATAAACATCTTTCTGGTATTCTCAACTGTCAGTCAAGATCCATCCAATGTCAGCAGTGACATTCTAAATTCCATATATACTCTTCTTAATCCGACTCGAATTTCTGTCAGTTCCCAGGTGATGTACTGTTGCAGCCATTTTTTTATTATCTTCAGAAAAATTTTACCTGCATATGATATTAATGATATTGTTCTTGATTTTAACATTATGCTGTGTCATCATTGTTTGGAATGGGTACAAATATGGATCTCTTTCAATTGGTGGACAAGGTAGTTGTCTTCCAAATTTCTTGGCATGGATGAATGAGTACCTCCAGGGATGCATCGGTATTTTGAAAGATTTCAATTTGTATTCCATCAATTCCTAGAACCTTGTTTTTCTCCAGGGCTTTCAGTGCGTCAACATCTTCCTTCTATAGCATCAGTTCTTGATCATGTGCTACATCTTGAAGTGACTAAACATCTGCTATTTCTTTTTGGTACAGTGACTCTATGTATATTTTCCATCTTCTTTTGATGCTTTCTACATCATTCAGTATTTTGCCGTAGAATACTTCAGTATATCCACTTAAGGCTTAAAGTTTTCTTCATTTCTTGTAGCTTAAGAAATGCTGAGTGTTCTCTTTTGCTTTTCTAAATCCAAACTTTACACATTTCGTTGTACTTCTTTATTTTGGCTTCTTGAGTGCACTTTCAAATTTTAAGTTCAGCTCTTCGACTTCACCATTTCTTCCATTCTCTTTAGCATGTCTATGCTGGAGAGCAAACTGCAGAGTCTTTTCTGATACTCATTTTGGTCTTTCTTTTCTATCTTTTTAATGACCTTTTGTTATCGTCCTCTGTGATATTCTTGATGTCATTCCACTACTCTTCTGGTCTTCAGTCGTTAGTGTTGTTATTGTTGTTGTCAAGTTGGTTCTGACTCATGGTTACCCTGTACAGGGTTCTTGGGGAGCTGCTGGTGAGTTTAAACTGCCAAACGTGCAATTCAAACTGACCTTACAGTTCCATGCTTATCTTACTGTGCCACACCAGGACTATAGTCATTAGTGTGTTGTTGTTGTTGTTATGAGCCATCGAGTCGGTTCTGACCCATAGCGACCCTGTATAGGGTTTCCGAGGGTGTAAATCTTTACAGGAGTAGAAAGCCTCATCTTTCTCCCATGGAGCAGCTGGTAGTTTCGAACCGCTGACCTTAAGGTTCGCAGCCCGATTCGTAACCACTACGCTACCAGTGCTGCCTTATAGTCATTAGTGTATAACACATTAAATTGTTTTTGAAGTGGCCTCTACAGTTAGGTAGGATATGTTCAAGGTCATATTTTGGCTCTTGTGGACTTGTTTTAATTTTTTTCCATTTCAATCTGAACTTGCATTTGAGCAATTGATGTTTTGTTCCACAGTTGGCCCCTGGCCTTGATATGGCTGATGGTAACTGAGTTTTTCTACTGTCGCTTCCTACAGATATAATCAATTTAATTACTGTGTATTCCATCATGAGAGGTCTATGAATGATACATCATTTTTTGTGTGTCAATTTGTTATTTCCCACAAAGTAAACTATATGAGTTCTGGTGTGGTGCTGTGGGTTAATGCACCAGACTGCAAAGTAGTTTGAACTGCAAGGTTGGCAGTTCAAGCTTACCAGCCACTCCTCAGAAACCCTATACAGGGTCACTATGGGTCAGAATTGACTTGACTCGATGGCACTTTACAACAGCAAAATGGCTAATAGCAGTCCATTTCAGACCACTAATGTCTTTGACAGGGATATCAATCTTTATGTGTTCTATTTCATTTTTGACAACTTTCAATTTTCCTAGATTCACACTTCACACATTCCATGTTTTGATTATTAATGGCTGTTTACTTTTGTTTCTCCTCATTTTGAGTTGTGCCCCATCAGCAAATAAGGACCAAAAAGCTGTACTCCATTTGTGTCACCATGGTTAACTCTACTTTGACTAGGCAGCTCTTCCTCAGTCATATTTTGAGTACATTCCAATCAGAAGGGTTCATTTTCTGGCACTGTATCTGACCATATTTGGGTGCTATTCATGTTTTATCTTGTGGCACAATATCTGACAATATTCTACTAATATTCATATGGTTTTCAGTGACTAAACATTCAGAAGTTATCTGTCTGCCTGTCCTTCTTAATCCCTCCTAGTCGTAAATGCCACTGAAACTTGTCTACCATGGCTGACCCTGTTGCTATTTAACATACTGGTGGCACTGCTTCCAGCATCACAGCAACACACAAGCCACCACAGTATGACAACCTGACAGATGAGTGGTTGTAGGAAAGAACTAGAGAGATTAAAACACTGTTTTCAAAAGTGTAAATAGATCTAGATGCCAGAAAGCAATAACTTCACATTTTATTTAATAAAGATTCTAAGAATTTTTAGCAGTCCTTTTTTCTGCTTACCTCCCAGTGTGTTTGTGTTTGTGGGTGTACCAGGAAGCTTCAAAAAGTTCATGGAAAATCGAATCAGAAGAGAATGGAATTTTTCTGTGAACATTTTGAAGCCCCCTCGTGTGTGTGTGTGTGTGTGTGTGTGTGTGTTTGTGTATAAATAAATTCTAATAGACGGCACAAATCTTATATAATAAATCAGACTTTAATAGGACTGGATTAAAGTAGGTACTTATTTTAGGAGTGATGATTCATATAAGATTGATTGATTAATTAATGAAAAAATAGTATCTTCCTACCAATATATCTCTTTCATTCATTAAATTAAATACATGCTTCAAGAAATATAATTATGAAACTGCCTTCATTACCCAGGGAATGATGAAGAAAATGATTAAATTTTATCATGAACAAAATTATCACCAATTTTTCTGACATCTACATTTACCAAAAGATGAAAAATAAAATGACTTACTTCTAAGTTAAATGTTGTAGCCTGGTGTGGTGCTATGGGCTAATGCACTGGACTGCAAAGTCATTTGAACTGCAAGGTTGAAGGTTCAAGCTCACTAACCGCTCCTCAGAAACACTATACAGGGTCACTATGGGTTGGAACCTATTCAATGGCACTTAACAACAACAACAATAAGTTAAATGTTGGAGTCCTGCTATGGCTTAATGCGCTGGACTGCAAAGTCAGTTTGAACCACAAGGAACCCGTCGTTCCTTTAAAATTTTATGCAGGGTTGCTATGGGTCAGAACTGACTCAATGGAACTTAGCAACAACAGCAACAAAGTTAAATATTTGTTTGAAATTAAAGTTCACTGTGGTGATCACATTTTATTAAGCATTAGTAATTTTTTTAGAATAATGAATTATTAAAAAAGCTTGCTATAATTTGTTAGCTATGTTGTTGTTGTCGTTGTTAAGTACCATGGAGTCGGTTCTGACTCATAGTGACCCTGTACAGGGTTTCCAAGTCTGTAAATCTTTACTGGAGCAGAAAGCCTCATCTTTCTCCCGCGGAAAAGCTGGTAGTTTCAAACTGCTGACTTTGTGGTTTGCAGCCCGATTCATAACCTCTATGGCTAATGGTAATTATTATGACAGGCTTTGTTATTCTCTTTTGATATAACAATTACATAATTAAATACTGATTATAGAAGTCAGTCAAAGAATTGCATAAAACAACCTCCAAGTCCAAAAATCAAAGAAAATATCTTAATTAGGTATTACACAGCAAGCGTTTTGTATACTTAATTTTGTAACATTCTAATATGGATTGTTGTTGTTGTTAAGTGGCATTGAGTTGATTCCAACCTATAGCGACCCTGTGTAGGGTTTCCAAGGAGCAGCTGGTGAGCTTGATCCACTGACCTTGCAGTTCAAACGGCTTTGCAGTCTGGTGCATTAGCCACATGCCACAGCAGGACTCCTAATATAATTGCCTTATTCTTAGAATGCAAGTTGTAGATTTTATATATCTCCCATGTCAAATTAGCATGTAAAGTCTGTCAAATGAGACTGTATAAATCCCAGTCATCTCATACATCGCAGCATAATAGAGTAGCACAACCAGAACCATAGTTTGAAATCCTTTAGTGCCATATTCAAAACTCTAAATCTGCCATCTTTTATCATCTGAGAGGAAATAGATATGCCTTAGAACAAAGTTAATAAGTTCCACTTATATAAGCAAAATAATATTGTCACTAAAAGACGTATCTTAATTTACTTCAAATATTCTCTGTTTTCTGATACTATGTGACTTCTGAAACATTCTACCAGCTGAACTAAGAAATAAACACACACAAACTAGAATCCTACAGAGTTTATTATCTAATGAGCAAGACTGTATTTAAAGAAGGAAAGCCAGTATATCATCATCTGGATTAAAAATGAGGTCAGAGCTCAAGTCCTGGCTCAACCTTACTGATTGTGAGATCTCTTACAAATCCAAAGAATCACTTTCCTTGCCTGTAACATGGAATTAACTGTATTGCCTATTTATTTTATTGTGTTGGTAGGTGCCCTTGAGTAGGTTCTGACTCATAGAAACCCTATATACAGAAGAACAAAACACTACTCTGTCCTGAACCATCCTCACAACTGTTGCTATATTTAAGTCTATTGTTGCAGCTACTATTTATAGATCCTTTAAAGATCAAATAAGTTTATCTAATAGTATATTGTTAAATAGTAAAGAGTTATCCAAAGTTAAATTACCGCTTCAGTTCTTTTTGAGAATTATTTACCAGCTAATTTGGGTATACTGAATAAAATTCTTGGAAAAAAAATTTTTTTTCCTCTCTTCTCAAATATAATTTTTACTAGTATTGCTATTGTGAACTTTGAAAGACTGGGTATAATATAATGTCTCTTTTCTAAATAACTTAGAGAAAGTACTTAATTTAATCATGATATTCTCATTGATTTGAATTGGGTTATAAACAATTTTAATGGTCCATTTTGAGCCTGATGGACTTAAATAAAAGAAGGTGAGAAAGTCTCTGATCTTCAAAGTAGCAGAAAACTATAGGCACATTCTCTGCACAGAACTAGGTACTAACATGTGTTATCAATTCCAGTGGAAGTTCAAAAAGATGGAACTTGTTTTTAGCAACTGTATATTTCTGCTATCACATCATTAGTTAAATGATATTCAGACCCCAAGAGTTTCACTGAACCACTTTTCACTCTGCAAAATAGAATGAATTATATTAGATATGCTTTAAAATTTTTGTTTCCTTTTGAATTACTTTCTATAAATTTAAATAGTAGTAATTATATAGCATAGCTGTAACTTTGCATACCTGAGGATTCATTTCAGGAAAGGTCATAGAGCAGAATATTAAGAGCATTTCTCACAATTAAAATATTTCTACAAGTGTCCACTTTATACCAAAAACTAATTTTCACTGTCCTGTTCCCTGACAATATGATAAAGTGGCATTTTCAGAATAAGATATAATCATTAGTGACAGCGCCAAATTCCTTCTATTTCTTGTTTGTTTCTCTCTGAAAATTTTCTTCTGTACTTGTCTCATGCCTGTCACACAATTGATTAGGTGCTTAATAGTTACTGCATACATTGAATTTATTTTACTAACGATTTATAGAAATAATTTATTAAGATAATATGTTCTGGAGACTGATGACACAAGTTGTTATGATGCATTCATGATTGCAATTTGATAAATAACTTCAGCTTTTTGAAATGACAACATCGACAAAATTAGGATAGTCATAGCTCAATGTAAGGTATCTGGTTGACACAAATAGTTTACTTTCTAATGCATAGACCAAGTCAGACCTATCCAGTGAGGCCATGAAGCAAAGGCCTGAGGATCTGTTTCCATAAGGATTACAGCAAAAAAAAAACCTTATGGAGCAGTTCTATTCCGTAACGTATGGACTCGCCATGGGTTGGAATTGACTTGACAACAGGTCTTTGTGTTTAGTCTTCAAAATGTTATAAAACAAATAAGAGAATGCTATCTGTACTTACTTAAAAGTGCTTTTTCATATTTTTTCATCATTGTCCACTTACATTTATTGGGTGAATTGCTCACTAATGTATAGTTTAAAATCTGTGTTATCTAATATTTTTGATCTTGCATAAATTATTGTAGAAAGGGGAATAGAAGAAAAAATTGCTAACATGAGGCTAATAATATATTCACAACAGACAATTATTATCAGATATTATAAGAAAGGATATCAAATTAATATCAGGATATTATCAGAAAGGAAAATAACAGGTCTATATGTGGCACTATAGGATAAGCAGAGGATCGCAAAGTCGGATTGAACTGCAAGATCGGCAGTTCTAATTCATCAGCTGCTCCCTGGAAACTCTATACAGGGTTGTGATGAGTTGGAACCAACTTGACAGCACGTGCCACCAACAACAATATAATGTGTCAGCACAAATTCAACAGCACTAGAACAACATGGTGTCTTGGTGTGGTGATGTAAGATAAGCACTCTACCTCTCAAGTTTGGTTTGAACCACAAGGTCAGTGATTCCAAGTCACCAACCACTCCTCAGAAACTCTACACAGAGTCTCTGTGAGTCTCTTGATGGCACTCAACAGTAACAACAACAGAACAATTATATAGCAATGCATATTTGGAAAAAAAATCAATCCAACTTTGTTGTTGTTGTTGTGTGCCGTGGAGTCAGTTCCGACTCATAGCGACCCTGCACAGGGTTTCCGAGGCTGTAAATCTTTACGGGAGCAAAGCGCCTCATCTTTCTCCTGCGGAGCAGCTGGTAGTTTCGAACTGCTGACCTTGCGGTTAGCTCATTTCTAAAACTAAAAGTTGGCTTAACATAAAAAATCCAAATTTCACAAAATTCAAAATAGAAAATAAAGAAATTTCAACCAATATTTTAAAAATACACAATTTTTTTAAAAGCTTTTATCATGTCATACACAGAAAAAAATTTCTTAGACTGATAAAAATATATGAACCCTTCCCAAACAAAAGGAGTCCTGATGGCATGCTGTAGGATTAACACTAGACTGCTAACCTCAGGGTTGGTGGTTCAAATCCATCAGCTGCTCCTTGGAAATCCTATACAAGATCACTATTAGTCTTAGAACTGTCTCAATGGCACTTTACATCATCAACCCAAACAAAAACAAACGAAAATAAACACATTCAAAAGTGTTCAAAAAATTCAAAATGAAACATTAATTAAAATCCATTTATTTAAAAGTAGGAACAAGAACCCTGCTGTCATAAATTCAATCCATTATTGCACAGAATATGTTAAACTTTGCAATTAAATGAGAAAAACAAGTAGAATTCTGAAAATAAAAAAAGCTGTCCCAGTATAATTCAACTGAGTGCATTCAAATTACTAAATTTAGTAACTGATAATGCACGAACTTGGTGACTGAACTCTGACCTCCCAATCTGGGGATAGAGAAAACATATAGCTTTTTTCTTCAAAGTGTTTCAAGTTAAGCACAAATACATGTTTAAAAATAAGGTGAATGTAAACAAACATTAAGATAGATTGTCTTTGGTTGAAAGTGTTTCTCAGTCTGATTTTGAAGATTAGGTTATCCTTAGCCAACCAGAAGTGATAGGCATAATCTCCTAAATTATAACTGGTATTCAGTTTGGTGTTGGGTTGAGAACTACAGAAAAATAGAATTGCCACCTGCTCACATTAACTAAATCACCAATGAATGTAGTAGGGGTCATTAGCAGAATGTTATCTTGATGTCAATGCAAATTTGAAAAACATTGCCCTGGATTTTTATAATCATTTATAGGAAATTCACAGAAGAGGATCCTTATTTAGTTCCCTACTATCATTCACTTAAATAGAATACATAACAATCTATGACTAAAACATTTTATTTCTAATCAAAGTCAATTCAAATCTTTTTCTAGGGATGATGATATATAGTTTTCAAAGTTTCTTTCAATTTTCCTTTCTTGATTATGATATTTTGTTTGTATACTGATTCTGATTTTATGATGCTAATAATAGGTCCCTGGCTGCTAAGATCAGGGACTTTATTTTATAAATCACATTGGTATACTACCGTGCATTTTTCAAGGATTTTCAAAATAAGAGGTAGATTATATAATAAGACACAATTATTAGTGTTAATAAGACACAACTGCTAATATCAACAGGATTTAGTAGCATTTTTTTCCATTTGAAATAAATTTTAATAAATGTAATATTTTAGTATTTCAAGCATCAAAATTTAATATTTCAAGCATCAACTTCTGATTTAATGAAAAGATTTTAAGCTCAAAATAATAATTTAATTGAAAATTGCAATGAAAACATTTCACTGTCTGGCTACTTATTTCCTACTTCTCTTTTTGTAAAAAATGTGATAGAAAATTTTTGTGGATAAGCCTGTGCTGAATCTATAATGTTTTATAATCTATAAAAGTGCTGAAACACTTTTCTTCAATTACAATGATTAGTAATATCTTTTATTTATAGGAGATTATAACAGACTGGATTATTTTCTTAAGCCCTAAAATTGTAGAAGTTATCATTTTATCTTTACTCATACATCGCTTAAAAGACAAAATAAAAGCTTCACTGCAAATAATATGTTGTAAACTTTTGATGGAACAATAATCTCATTGACTTTAGCATGTACATTCTGATGTGTTTTAGACTCTTTAGGACAGAGAGACAAAAGGCTTTGTCTTGAAAAACCTGGTAATATCATTTGTAAATTATGGTATGCAAATGTGAATACAAATATGTTGCATAACTGGTATTTTACATTATCAATCCCCATGACTTTCAGTGCATGTTAGAACAAAATCTCGGTATTAATGCAGAGATTCTCTTTTCCTCTAACTCCACACATAATAGCAAATCACAAGGGAACTAGCTCTCAGTGAAGGTACTGGTTTCCTAGTCAGAATATTTACAATTTTGTTTACTTTTGTCTGTAAATTTGGGTTTGCCCAATCTTAGAGCTAAATGCAAAGCAGATTTTTAGACCAGTCTATTTTAACTGATGTGTTTACAAATACCTAAATTACAGAGTTAAATGCAACCTGATCTGATTTTTGAATAGTCATGGGGCTTTGGCTTAATTCACTGGTTTGATTTTTTTTTTAAGCTACTTTTATTTCCCTTGAGAAAATTCTACTAGAATGCTAATGAGAAATAAAATGGTCATCAGTATCAGAGCCAAAAGAAAAAGAATGACCAATAAAGGGTTTGGTAGTGTACAGCCTCAGTAACTGGCCACTGAAATAGATCATGGACAATTTGAGGCACATATCTGTAACAAAATTAGAGGTATGCATTTAGTTCCTATAGCATATTATACTTCCCAGAATTGTAGTGAGGGAGAAACTTAAATAATCATGATTTAAGTAGAATGTGAATATGCAGGATTTCATTAATTCACTTAGTCATTATTTTATTCCATATTTTTAGAACCATTCTCTGCATCAAAAATTTTCAGTGAAATTTTCTATCTTACCTTTCTTTCCGAATATTGTCAAATCACAGTTTAGAAAGAGGTTTTAAAACTTTGTGGAAAAATTTCATTGTTTTCAAATTTTATTTCTCTATGAAAACTTTGAAGCCCTCTTATAGTTAGAGATTTGGAAATTTGAGGTCTGTAGGCGGGAGAAAGATGAGGCTTTCTACTCCCGTAAAGATTTACACCCTCGGAAACCCTATACAGGGTCGCTATGGGTCGGAACCGACTCGATGGCACATAACAACAGGCATAAGGTGATGGTTAAAATGACTTTTAAGACATACTAGGAGTCCTGGTGTGGTGCTGTAGGCTAATGTGTCAGACTGCAAGTCATTTGAACTTCAAGATTAGTGGTTCAAGCTCACCAGCTGCTCCTTGGAAACCCTATACAAGATTGCTATGGGTCAGAATCAACTCGAGGGCACTTAACAACAGCAACAACAGATTACATAGATACAAGTAGTACGTTACCTAAAATTTGTAAAAAAAAAAAAAAAAAAGTAAATGTTTTAATGGAAGATGGATCGATATATTAAGTATCACTTTTTAAAAATTATAAGATGTGGTGGAACAGTAAGGAACCCTGGTGGTACTGTGGAATAGCCATTGAGCTTCTAGCCAAAAGGTCAGTGGGTCCCTCACCAATCCATAGCAGGAAGATAAGGCTGTATGCTGCAGTAAAGATTTACAGTCTCAGAAATCATACAGAGGGTCCCTATGAGTTGGAATATGCTCGATGGTAGTAGGTTTTGTTTTGTAGTAAAATGTAGTGGGTTAAGCATTGGGCTACTAAACAAAAGGATGTTGTTGCAAAAGATAAGGCTGTCTGCTTTGGCAAAGATTTGCAGCCTAGAAAACCCTATGGAGCACTCATTTTTATTCTTTCCTATAGGAATCCTGGTGCAGAGATGTAGAATAGGCACTGGACTGCAGACTGCAAGATTGTTGGTTCATATCCACTCTTTAGAAACTCTATACTGGTCCCCTATGATTTTGAATTGACTCATTGACAGCACCTACAGCATAGTTTCCTTTTAGTTACAATTGTCTAGGTGGTAGTTGGGGTTTTAGCTTTTTATATTAAAATTACCAGAGAAAGATTATAGAATGTAAAATTTGTTTTCTCATGTCTTAAATTAGACATGCTGTCTGGAATATCCTGAAGATACTTAATGTAGTGAGTGTAACCTTTGTATTCTAAAACATACTCAGTGGAAATGAAAACTTTTGAACCTATAAAAGAACAATATAAAGAACAGAAGCTATTTTCTTGCATTAGAATGGCAAACTGACCTATGGTGTTGTAGGAAGGTGAATGCTAACCATATGATCAATGATTTAAACCCATCAGTGATTCCTTAGAAATGCTAAACAGGGTCGCTGTGAGTCATAATTAACTGGACAACACTTAACAACAATAAAATGTGCTATACAGTCCGATGACCATAGTTCTGAGAAACTATGAAGTTGGCTCTAACTCATAGCTACGGATGCACAACAGATCTAAACACTGTCCTGTCTTGTCCTATCCTCATAATTGTTACACTTGATACCACTGCTGCTGTCACTGTGTTAGTCCATCTCATTGGGTATTGCTCTGTTTCTCTGACCCTTTACTTTATCAAGTATAGATGTTCTTCTCCAGGTCTCCAGATATTGGTCCCTCCTTATAACACATCCGAAATATGAGAGACAATGTCTCACCATCCTAACTTTTAAGAAACACCCTGACTGTACTTCTTCCAACACAATTTTGTTTAATTTTCTGGAAAACCACAGTACTTTTAATATTCTTCTTCAGCACAGTAACTCAAATGCATTAATTCTTCTACAGTCTTCCTTATTCATTTTCCAACTTTCACATACATATGAGGCTATTGATACCATGGCTTGGATCAGGCACACTTTTGTCTTCAAACTGATATTTGCTCTTGAACACTTTAAAGAGGTCTTGTGCAGCAGATTTGCCTAATATAATAGATCATTTGATATCTTGATTGCTGCTTCCATGAGTGCTAATTGTGGGTGGAAGCAAAATAAAGTCTTTGACAATTTAAATGGTTTCTCCATTTATTATGATGTTATTTATTAGTCCAGTTGTGAGGAGTTTTGTTTTATTTACATTGAGGTGCAATTCATACTTAAGGTTGTGGTGTTTGATCTTCATCAGTAAGTATTTTAAATCCTCTTTACTGCTAGAAAGCAAGAATATATCATCTGCATATCTAAGGTTGTTAAGGAGTCTTCCTCTTGTCCTGATGTCACATTTTTCTTCATACAATCCAGCTTCTTGGATTATTGACTCAGCATACAGATTGAATAATTATAGTGAAAGAATACAACCCTGACACACATCTTTCCCGATTTTACACTATCCAGTATGCCCTTCTTTTGTTTGAGTGACTACCTCTTGGTCTATGTACAGGTTCCTCATGAACAAAATTAAGTTTTATGGAACACTCATTCTTCAAAATGTTATCAATAGCTGGTCATTATCTACACTGTTGAAAGCATTTGCATAGTCAATAAGGAGCAAGTAAACATCTTTCTGGTATTCTCTGTTTTAACCCAATACCCATCTGATGTCAGCATAGAGATCCCTAGTCCAATGTCCTCTTCAGAATCTGTCTTGAATTTCTGGCAGCTCTCTGTTAATGTACTGTCACAGCTGTTTTTGTTTGACCCTCCTGGTATTTAAAATACAGCATCACACAGGAAACACAGTACAGGAAATTAACAGATAAATGGTGATATTTGTTTTTGTTAAATGCAGTTGAGTCGGTTCTGACTCAGCGACCCTGTATAGGGTTGCCAAGGAGTGACTGGTGGGTTTGAACTAGAAGCTTTGTGGTTAGCAGTCCAAAATGTTGTTAAAAACCTGCCATTTGATGGTCTGATTGAAAGTATTCAGTTGGTATTTATCACAAATTGCCTGGACTTGGAAGAGGAATGTTTTTCCTTCTTGCAGTATGATGGAATTATAATTAAAATATTATAACAACAATAAAAGGAGAATCATAATGAGGTCATGTGTCTATATTTTGGCATAAGAGAGAGCCATGTTGTGGATCTGTTCTACCATTAGATGATCATGTAACCTCAACAAGTAATGGGAATTTGCAATGTTTTCAATTGAGTCAAAAGACAAATGTTCCTAAAGCATAAGGCTGTTGTGAGAATTAAGTGAAATGACATCGAATAATATAGTGTAAGAGCCCTTGTGGCTCAGTGGGTTAAGTATTGGACTACTAACCCACTGAAAGGTCAGTAGTTCAAAAACATTTGCCACTCTACGGAAAAAAGATGACGTAGTCTGCTTCTGAAAAGATTTACACTCTCAAAAAACCTAGGAAGCAGTTCAACTTTGTCCTATCAAGTTGCTGTGACTTGAAGTCCTGATGTAGTGCCAACTACAACCTCAAGGTTGGTTTGAACCACAAGTTTGGTGGTTCAAACTCACCAGCTGCTCCATGTGAACCCTTTACAGGATCGCTATGAGTCAGAACCAACTTGACAATATTTCACGACAACATTTCAGAATCAAGTCGATTCTGGCCCATAGCGACCCTGCATAGGGTTTCCGAGGCTGTAAATCTTTATGGGAGCAGAATTCCTCATCTTTCTCCTGCGAAACGACTGGTAGTTTCGAACTGCTGACCATGAGATTAGCAGCCCAATTCGTAACCACTATGCTACCAGAGCTCCATACACACACACAAACACACACACACACATATCTATATATACATACCAAATAATACATACATATATAGATAGATAGATAGAAATAGATATATACATACAAAATTCATGTGATATATAGATAGTCCTGGTGTGTCACTGTAGAATAAGCACTAGCAGAACAAACTGGCAGTCCTACCAATGTCAGCAACCACTAGGCTCAAATGAGTTGGAACTGACTCAATGACACTTAAATAGCAAGAGCAACTGATATATGTGTCATTTTGAACTGCAAGAGGACAGTTCACCAACTACTCTTTGGAAACCCCATACAGGGTCACTATGAGTTGGAACAAACTCAACGGCACTAACAACAACAACATGGGTGTATAGTTATATTTTTAGCTTTGTTCATGTATAATACAGTGTAACCATCATCTATAATGCTAAAGTGTTCATAGTCATCATTTTAAAGCACAGTAATCCATAGAGTTGACTGTATAATTAGTGAACTCATAATCCATAGTTGAATGTTTATTGTGTTTGTAGTACTATATGCCTAGTATATGTAGATCTGTATATCTTATCTAATTATTTTTGATACTCATAATGTTTCCTTCAGTATAAATTTCCAAGGTGACTCCATTCTTGTTGTTAGTGCCATCAGTTTGCTCTGAAACATAGCAAATGGTTGGTTTCAAACAGCCAACCTGTGGCTAGCAGGCACCACACCAGGACTCCATTATTATTGTTGTTAAGTGCTATAGGGTCAGTTCCAACTCATAGTGACCCTATATAGGGTTTCTGAAGCTATGACTGTTTATGGGAACTGAAAGCCTCATCTTTTTCCTGGGAGTAGGCAGCCAGTTAGTGGGCTCCAACCACCAACCTTGTGGTTCACAGTCCAGGACTTCATAGTGTATTAAAAACTCTTGAGCTAGACAACTGGTTGTAAATTTTTATTTTTTATTTTTTTTTATTATTAACTGTGCAACTTTGAGCCAGTTATTTAATGTCTCTATCTCAGTTTTCTCATCTGTAAAATGGAAATGGTAACAGGTAATATTTTGATGTGCATAAAATAATGCAGTCATTATCTTCAACATTATAATTGCCATATACATAGATAAAATATTAAATGGTTTGATAATATTTAAGCCCAAATACAGTTCCAAAATGGTGTTACAAATTAATGCCAACAACAATGTTAGTTTTAGTTTCCTTTCTAAGAAAATCAACATGGATCTTATGGTTTATAAATATCACTTAAATATGTATAAAAATCTACATATTTTTTGCAAAAAAACACAGTGGGATCCATTAACATAGGGACTTATTTACTTCTTATTAAGCAACATGAAAAAGAATATCTAGAATACAATTCTTTAATTACCTCTATAAAAACTAATATATGTTGAATTTGTGATTTTCTCTTGGGCTTGAAAGCAGAAGTATTTGATTTTGCAGATGAACTAAGATGGTATCTTAATGAAAACACTAGACTCATGCTCCATTATAAGACAAAACAAAAACATTTTATTGAAGAAATAATTGCATTTCATGAAATGGACTCCACATGGCATCTTAAGAGGGAATGCTCCAGTGTTCTCCACTGCAGGCAAAGCAATCAGTTTGTATTTTGTAAAGCTAAAGGAGCTGATTTTACATCAGAGGAAGAATAAAGGGAGGGGGGAAATGTAAAAGGAGTTGTGAAATTAATAAAACAAAAAAAAACTTTCTTAACAACTTTTCTTAGCAAAACTTTAATTATTTAATCTCCAGATACAACTTGACTGTGGCAGTATTTCCAAAACACACTATGTAAACTTTTTAATGTGTGTAATTGTGATTGAATATAGATCAGGCCAACTCTAGTTGAAGACTTTGAAATGCAAAATTGAATTATTTGGTTAAGAAGAGGAAAATACTATATCAACTGTAATCTAACCCTTTTGAATGGGTTTGCCGGCAGAAATGGTTTAGGCTGTGTTGTTGTTAAGTGCCCTTGAGTCTATTCCAACCTACAGCAACCCTGTATAGGGTTTCCAAAGAGCCTCTGGTGAGCTTGAGCCACCAACCTTGCAGTTCAAATGACTTTGTAGTCTGTCACATTAACCCACAGTGCCACACCAGGACTCCATGGTTTAGGCTAGGGGTAGTTGAAATCACAAATGTAACAAGTGCCAAACAGTTCTTTCCCATGGAGATGGATTGGCACAGTGACAGCAGCTTAACAATTGTGACAACGGCACAGGACCCAGTAGTGTTTAGTTCTGTTGTGCATGGAGTGACTAAAGGTTGGAACCAGCTCTTTGGTACCTAACAACATCAGCAACAAATAATTCTTCAACTAGTTTATGGTAACTGATTCTTGCCTTCTTTGTTATTTGAAAAACAACATTTTGACAAGGAAAAAGAATGCTAAATTGCTTTCATTAGAAAGATAGAAGTGGAAACTTTAATTAAAAACAAATTTTGATTTAGATCTGAAGTCACCCTATTCAGTTATGCTTCTTGTTGTTAAGTGTCTGAGTCACTTCTCACTCATAATAACCCCATATAGAGTTTCCAAGGAATGGCTGGTGGATTTGAACACCAACCTTGCTTCAATTTTCCAAAGTTTCATTACCACATCATGATTAAAGGGAAGAAAGGGACATATTTTGAGTTTACCTAAATTTTGTGAAATAAAACCAATATAGATGCTATATCTTATAGACCCGTGTTGAAAGCAATCATTTAAAAAATAGTTTTCTCTTAAAATCTAGTTTCTTTCTTTTTTTTAAATAAATTGCAATACAGTGAAATTATGGGTTAGGAGCAGCTTTTGCATTTTGTATTTACCAAATAAATGCTATTATTTTATATATGCTCCTTGCTTGAAGGGAGTCCTCGTGTGGTGCTATGGGTTAATGTGCCAGACTGCAAAGCTATTTGAACTGTAAGATCAGAGGTTCAAACTCACAAGCTGCTCCTTGGAAACCCTATACAGGGTTGCTATGGGTCGGAACCAACTCAGTGACACTTCACAACAACAATAACTTGCTTGATATTTGGTAAACTCTAATGATTGATATGTATTTAATTCATTATTTACCATATACCTAGGCAAACCAGTTATGATTGTCACAGAATACATGGAGAACGGTTCCTTGGACAGTTTCTTACGGGTAAGTATAATGTGTGTGTGTATATCTGGAATGAGATGCCAAAAATATTACTGAAAATTTCTAATACTGGGTACAGCAATTATGTATTGTGATTTTTAAAGAAAATTGAAAATTTCTGAGACTTGAGTGGGAAAAGGTAGAAAGCACATCTTTTTCTTGCTGTATTCAAATAGTAATTTTTAAAATAAATGTGAATACTTCTTCAATCTATATGTGCTATAGAAATGTTAAAATGAATATAAAAAGAATTCAAAAGCAGAACATAAATACCATTGATGTAGGATGGATCATTGGTATCTTACATGGTACTGTCCATCTGAAAATGTCCTGGTGTGGTGCTATAGGATAAGCACTGGACCTCAAGGTCAATTTGATCTACAAGGTGGGTGGTTCAAACTTACCAGCTGCTCTTTGGAAATGCTATTATGGATGGCTATGAGTCATAAGTAACCCAGTGTCACTTAACCAAAACAACAACATAATTCTAAAAGGTGCCTTGGTGCATTCAGCTGCTAACTGAATGATCAGTGGTTTGAGCACACCAGTTGCTCCATGGGAGAAAAGTGTGGCAGTTTGCTCCTGTAAAGATTTACAGCTCTAGAAACACTAGTGCGGTTCTGTCTTGTCCAGTAGAGTTCCTGGGAGTCAGAATCACTTGAGAGTAGTGGCATAATTCTAAGAGAATGGAAACATGTTTTCTCAATTTCTTATTGGTATATGCCCTCCTATAAGTTCTGACTCATAAAGACCCTGAATAGGGTTTCCAAGGAGCCACTGGTAGATTTGAACTGCCCACCTTGTCATTAGTAGTTAAGCACTTAACCTTACAGCACCACACCTGTACTTCTTTTTCGACTTAGAAGTATCATTATGGTGCTAGATAAGCAATCTAGCACCATATTATAAACAATTTCAATACATTTTAATCTTTTATATTCACAAGTTTTACATTTTATTTCTTTGAACAAATATGATGTTCAAGTAAATACAAAAAAAATGTATTGAGTACAAGATACTGCAATGTATGAAAATGCATTTGGAAATTGCAGAGGCTCTGTACTCAAAGTGCTTTCATTATTATATAAATATGTATATAGATAAGTTATACTATCAATTATACTCATGTAACAAAATTCTGAATTATCTAAGAAAGGTATACTTTATTTAATATACAATAGTCAAATAGGAAGTTTGGTGGCAATTGTTTTCACATATTTCAAGATCAAACATTTTTCAAAGATGTAATTATAATATTTATAATAAATATATTTTAGAATGACTGTGTAGGTCTAACTAGGCATATTATTTTGTGTTAATATATATACATTATGAACAATTTAATGTCATTTTAACCAAATTAGAGTAAAATCTTTTGTAAAGCCAGGAACTCATAGGGTAGGTGAAGGAAACAAATATTTAATCAATATTTTTGACTTATAAAGAAATAGTTACAAAATATAATAATTTAAAAATTCACATTTACTTTCTTTGAATACCACTCATCTGCCAGTTTTTCATACTGTGGTGGCTTGCATATTGCTGTGATGACGGAATTTATCACTGGTATTTTAAATACCAGCAGGGTACACCCATGGTGGACAGGTTTCAGTGAGCTTCCAAACAAACTAGGAAGAAGGAAAGGTGGACTATTTCTGAATGTTTAGCCAGTGGAAACCTTATGAATAGCAGTGGAACACTGTAAGGTAACACCAGAATATTGAATGTTAAAACATTATGAATAGTACCAGAATATAGTGCTCGAAGATGAACCCCTCAGGTTAGCAGGTACTCAAAATGATGCAGCATTGGGAGGACCCATTCAGCTATATCAAGAAATTTGGAAAACAACTACCTAACCAACTATTGGAGTCCTCGTGTGGCACTGTGCGATACAACATTGGACTGACTGCAGATCAGTTTGAATCACAAGGTTGGTGGATCAAACTCACCAGATGCTCCTTGGAAACCCTAAACAGGGTCACTGTGAGTCAAAATCAACTTGATTGCACTTAAGAACAACAACAACAACAAAGCCAACTGATTGGAAGAGATTCGTATATGTGCACATTCCAAAGAGAGGTGACCCAACGTAATGTGGAAATCATTGGATAATATTGTTAATATCATATGCAAATAAAATTTTGCTATAAGGAGCTCTGGTAGCGTAGTGGTTATGAATCGGGCTGCGAACCTTAAGGTCAGCAGTTCGAAACTACTAGCTGCTCCGCGGGAGAAAGATGAGGCTTTCTACTCCCGTAAAGATTTACACCCTCGGAAACCCTATACAGGGTCGCTATGGGTCGGAACCGACTCGATGGCACATAACAACAACAAAGATTATTTACAAATGGCGGCAATAGTACTTTGGCAGGGAACTGCCAGAGGTTCAAGCCAGATTCAGATGAGGATATGGAATAAAGGATATCATTGTTGATGTCAGATAGATCTTGGATGAAAGCAGTGAATATCAGAAAAAAAATGTTTACCTGTGCTTTATAGACTATACAAAGAATTTTGACTGTGTGGATCATGACAAGCTATGGACAACATTGCAGAGAATGAATATTCTGGAAAACTTAATTGTGCTCATGATTAACCTGTACATATACCAAGAAGCAGTTGTTTAAATAAAACAAGGGGATACTGAAGAGTTTAAAATTAGTGAAGTATGGTGATATTTATCCAATTTGTATGCTAAGCAAATAATCTGAGAAGCTGGATTATATGAAGAAGAAAGTGGCATTAGGATTGGAGGAAGATTCATTAATAACTTGTGGAAGGCAGATGATACAACCTTGCTTGCTAAAAGTGAAAAAGACTTAAAATACATATGGATGAAGATCAAAGACCACAGCCTTTAGTATGGGTTGCATCTCAATGTAAAGAAATAACAAATCCTAACCATTGGACCAGTAAATAAACTCATGATAAATGAGAAAAGATGGAAGTTGTCAAAGACTTAATTTTGTTTGGATCCATTGTCGACACTCATAGAGGCAACAGTCAAAGAAATCAAATGACATATTGATTAGGCAAATCTGCCCAAGATCTCTTTAAGGTTTTCAAGAGCAAAGATGTTATTTTGAAGACTAATGTGTCTCTAACGCAAACCATGGTATTTTCAGTATCTTCATATACAGGTGAAAGTTGGACAGTGAATAAAGAAAAATATAGAACTGATGCATTGAATTATGATGATGAAGAAGAATATTAAAAGTATCATTGACTGCTATAAGAGCAATCCAATCTGTGTTGGAAGATATACCACCAGAATGCTCCTTAGAAACCAGGATGGCAAGACTTTGTTTCTCATATTTGGACATGTTGTCAAGAGGGACCAGACCGTGGAGAATGGACATCATGCTAGGTAAAGTGGAGGGTCAGCGAAAAGAGGAAGGTTACCTACAAGATGGGTTGGCACAGTGACAACAACAGTGGGCTCATGCTTCACAATGATTTTGAGGATGGTGTAAGACAAGGCAGTGTTTTGTTCTTTTGTATGTAAGGTCACTATATGTTGAATCTGAATCGATGGCACCTAACAACAACAACCTTATTTTAATAAATATATAAACGATCTGGAACCCAAGAAGGAAGAGGAAAATTCAATCAATAAAATAAATACTAACTGACTACAAACACAGGCTCTTAATTAATTTTGGTGTTCTTGGACTTAAAGTTTCTGAAGAGGAGTTTGGGTGTCACTCAGACACCTGGAGAGTCCTAGATTTGAACCAAAGCATATCAGGTACTTCCTTTTTGGAGGGAGACCTGGTGGTGCAGTGTTTAAGAGATTGGATTCAAAGGGAACGTTTGGCGATTCATCCCACTAATTCTTAAGTGGGAGAAAGACATGGCAGTCAGATTCCATAAAGATTTATAGCCATGAGGAGTTCTGGTCCTGTAAGATAAGCACTGGACTACAGACTACAAGGCTGACAGTTCAGACCCACCAGCTACTTTTCAGAAACCCTATCCAGGGTTGCTTGCTGAAAGTGAAGAGGACTTGAAACATTTACTGATGAAGATCAAAGAGCACAACCTTCTATATGGATTACATCTCAATGTCAAGAAAACAAAAATCCTC